>NC_056726.1:1393131425-1393221425 GCF_019279795.1 Protopterus annectens
CATCAGTGTGTGCCTAAACACATATACGTCCTGCTTAAATAATCATACATTTAAAGTGACAAGTCAGAATTAGCATCATTACAGATAAATGTATATCCACCAAACAATGTGCCACTCATATAACCCTTGACACATATTCCTCAAACATGTCAAACATATTTATAAACATACTTATAAACATATCATTAAACTACAAGGAGTATACTGCAAGTAAATATATCTACACGTAATATAAGACCTACAACATAACTAAATAGATATAATGATAGATGCCATATACATATTACCAAACCTACTGGTGACAATAAGAAAGAATTTTTTGCTTACACCTAATGTTACATTAACATAACAAACAATGGACAAATAATTATCTTATGTTATTATTCACCACTGGTCATTAAGACCAGGTTTGAAAAGAGCCCCCAAATTCACTATCCATCTACGCTCCTTAGATGTCAAAATATTATGTCTTGCTATCTCATTGTTGACTAGTGTGGTGATTCTATCAATTTCCACAAAAATAAAGTGTGTCGTTGAATGTACCAAGCACTACGTGTCCTTTTGCATTTTATATCACTAATGTGGAGGGCTATCCTCTGTTTTAATGTACACAAGGTCTGCCCCACATAAAATGCCCCATACTGACATATAGCCATATAGACCACCCAGGAGCTAGTACATATAATGAGGCTCTTGATATCATACACCTTTCTTGTATTAATAGATATAAAAGAACCAGTCTTAGACATTAATTTACAATATTTACAATGACCACAGTATGTATTACCTTTTACTATGGATCCAACTTCTTCTTTGAGGTAAAGCCCTTTCTTAAAAGATGACAAACATTGCCCTACTAACTTCCCCTTTCAATATCCAAACTCACATCTAGAATTTAACAGAGTGGAAAAAAAATAAATAAATAAATAAATAAAAAAAAAAAAATAATATATAAATATATATATATATATATATATATATATATTTGACTGAAACTCATAACACTGACACATTAAAGTAAAAGGTATATGCCCTTTTCCCCACTGTAGTGTGATTCTGGAGTTAGTATATATAGTTAGGGGATTTTGGGGGTACATTCCCCACATTGGGGGGTGTGGGGGGCAAAGCCCCCCACATACGTTATACATTTTAAACCATACACATGGGTATTTATAACAGCAATGAATAACTCATTGCAGAAAACAATATTTACCATTTACCCCCCACACACCCCTAACTATATATCCTAACTCCAGTATCACACTACAGTGGGGGGAAAAGTGCATATACGTTTTACTTTAATGTGTCAGTGTTATGGATTTCAGTCAAATGAGTTTTCAGTCTTTTGAACTGTCAGTGTTTTGGTCTCAGTCAAATGAATTTCAATCAAATTAAATTTTAGTCATATGCAGTAGACTTGTGTGTATATATATATATATATATATATATATATATATGTATGTACACATAGGTGTACTTTAAAATATTGAATTACCATAACGTCGAACCACAAAACACAGAGACTGGAATATTGAAACTGACAACACTGAAGAACTGCAACATAATACTGAAAATTAAAAGCATTGAGTCATGTATCATCAAAAATGTCACATGTTTATGGTTTAATTTGTTAATTTTGTGGTATCACTTTAAGACGTTGTAGGTACTTCTGCGGTGGTGCAGCGGTAGCATTGTTGCCTCACAGCAAGAGGTTCCCCCGTTCGATTCTCGGTTGGAGTGCGGGGAGTGCCTTCTGTGTGGAGTCTGCATGTCCTCCCCGCGGTTGGGTGGGCATTCGAAAGACATGCGTAAATGGGCGTGCCTTTGTTGAAGGTTGAATGTCGAGCTGGCACCTCGGTGTTCATGAAAATCTACTGCCAATCATTAGCAGACTGGAGTTCCGCTGTGGCGACCCCTAACCGAGAAAAGCCGAAAGACAACAACAACTTTAAGATGTTGTAGTTTGCTGTGAGCTGACATGGAAGTTGATAAGTTTTATTGTGTACTGAAATTTTATAAGTAACGAGTAAATATTGGTGTTTTTGAGTGATGGATTTATTGCTTTTAAGAAAGTTACATTACTGTTGTGATAAGTGCAAGGATAAGTGAGTAGGGGAGGACGTTTTTATTTTGCCAGTATGTACATGTTTTTAGGACAATACAGGTAAGTGATTCAGACATTATTTTGACATTCTGTGTGGAGATCTCCATACAGTGGAAATTGGGAAATTAACTTTAATCCATTGTAATGCAATCTTGGAGTTGATATATTTAATTTACGGGGGGGGGGGTATGGGTGGCAGAACCCCCCACATGGAGTGCATAAATGTTGTAATAAGTGTGTTTGTTGGTTTAGTTTTGTTTTAGATGGAGGGGTGTTAGGTACATATGCATTTTAATTTTCGATGTTATGGGATATGGTGATGTAAACTTTCAGTGTTCTGTGTTTTTGTTGTTTTAAGTTTTCAGTATTGTGGATTTTCGATGTTCCAGTCTTGGTGTTTTGTGGTTAGACATTATAGTACTTCAGTATTTTAAACTAGACCTGTACACATACATATATACATATTGCTACACAATGCAAGTTACCTTTCCTTCCTTCTTTGCATCTTTCCCTTTGCTTCTACTTGGCTATTTTTAAATAAAACATTGCACTACTCTACAACTCTCTTCTGCACACTTCTCTTCCCAGTTCTCTTTTTTATTATTTTTTTTTGCCCTATCCCTAACCAATATTGTATGTCAATATGCATTTAGTATTTTGTCCTTTTTATGTACTCATCTGTGTTTGCTCTTCCTGGATTTTGTTTATATACTATTGCTTCTCTGCTATACATTTTTAGATGTTCTGTTTATGTATTTGAATTTTAAAACTTTTGAATTCCTGAATTTTGTTTATAGCTGCAATCAGTTATACATTGTTGGTTTATGCTTAATGTATATGAATCTTCAAACTTTTGAATCATGTCCATTGAGGCTAATGTTGTACCTGAGAAGTGTCCTTGGATCAGAGTACTTACCTGGTTATTAAATATGAAATGAGGAAGTCAGGTTTGGTTATTCCATAAAATACTATATTATGCAAATATGAAGCACTCAGAGTGACCATCTAGAATAGATTAACCCCTCTCCCCATCTCAGCCGGGGAAATGCCTTCCTTGCACATATGCCCATTTCTCACAACAGTCATGGTCATTCAGATTTTTTGATCCACATTGCAAAACTAGAGAAAAAACTCTGTCAATTAATCTGGCAAAATTCTACCAAGCTATTCTTTTTGCAGTGCACTAAACTTCAGCTTTTTAAAAAGAACACATCATTACATTTGTATCACAAGATCTGTTTGCCTGCTTCGTCTTGCCTCATATCTGTTTTGAATATCATCCTTTCCTCCTTTACATCTGAATGTTCTTCCCTTCCTCTGATTTCACCTCTACCTCTTTTTATCTTCTATTTCATCCTCTGCCAAGTTTCTTTCTGTCATCCTGTCTCTCTGTACATCTTACCCATGCCATGTGTTGCATTCCTTCTTTATTGCTCTTACTTCTCTAAAGATTTATCTTCTGACCAAGCCTGCCCTTTCACCACTCCTCTTTTTACTTTCCTGTATCTGCCCTGACCTTTCTATTATGTAGGTTGTAAAGAGGTTTCATATGGTCAGTCCACATTGCTTGAATCCAATAATTGTTTTTACTTACTAATGTATTTCCTTGCAGTGTATTACTCAACAATTTTAATATATAACTACACATTTTAAGACTATATTATTTCTGTTATATGATTTAATTGAATTTTTATCCTTTTGATTAAGAAAGTATTCTGATTTTTTTGTAAAATCATCTGTCTGTGGTCTGTAATGTTGTGACAGGATCTGTGTGTATGTTCTGTCTATCTATCTATCTATCTATCTATCTATCTATCTATCTATCTATCTATCTATCTACATGAATACATACTTTTCTAAAATTTGTTTTTTTCTTCTAAAGAACAAAGTACTACAGCCACCACTATGACAACTTCAAACACTAACTTCATGCTCGGTGATTGGATACTTCTGGTAAGTATGTTGCATCTAGATTCCATTTACAACAATATGCCTTTTATGTAAAGCCCTAAATGTAACAAAATAGTTGTTTTTTCAATCAAGTTCAGGATTGTATCCTGCATCAATAAGAAATAGATTGGAAATAAATGTTTTTTAATTAATGTTGTATAATACAAATGTATGAGGCACTTGCCCGAGTTTGCATTCTTCCTTTCACTGAAAACAAAAATGAAAACAATTTTGGTATAGCAACCTGTTCAGCGGGATAACATAAGAGTGTTACTGGATCACTTGCATGGAATGCAGAACATCATACAATGCATCACCGATCTACTATGTTAGACCAAAAGGATAATTCAATCTGTGCTGCAGCTTGTCCAACTATTTTGTCACACCAAAAAAAGGGAAATTGACTTCATGTTATATGTTGTAGTATCAATACAACACTACCAAAAGAGACATTTCCTTTGAAATTCTGAAGCCCATGACATTGATGGCTGCTACATATGTTACCACCTTATATCTACTTGAATGTAGGTACCCATGAGACAGTTTTGTCAGTAAAGGATCAAATACATGGGGTTGACATTTTCACAAAAGTACATTAATAACCAACAATGCTAACTGTGAATGATGTGTCTGCTGGATAAGATAAATGTATAAACTAAAAGACATTCTACATGGCAAACAGCAAGGCCTTTGCTGTAAACATACCACACAATAAACAACAGTGTGTTTGCAGTAAAGAGTTAAACCAAAGTTCTTTAAAAACAGAGTAATAGATGTATGATTCTGACAGATGATACATGGGCATAATAAGCATTTTATGCTTCAGTGAGACTGGCACTTTTAGTGATGACACATATAAACACCTGTGCAATCCCAGATGGTATCAGCTCTCTGCCAGAAAACTGCTGATGAGTAATACCAGTGGAACTCTTTTTTCAAAAATTGAAAGGACAAGGTGGCCCACCCTGAGTTTTAGAGAGTCAGAAAGAAGAAGTGGGATATATAATGCAAGTGAGCTCTTCAAGACCCTACCATTAAAAATCTAAGAAAACATGTTCTTCATTGAGAGAGCCTTCTTCAGCAAGTTTTATATTTTGTTCCTAAGCAGTAAGGTAGATAAGGTAGATTTTTTTACTGTGCCAAACAATGTACAGTGTTAGAATGAAAGCCTATCACCTTAAGTGCTTCAAAAACTTTAACAGCAGCAACAACAGCACCAAACAGTGCATAGTATATTAGTTCAGAAAATTCTAGAAGACCGCAAAACAGAATTAGGATCTGAGAGAAGGTGTCAGAAATAGCCGGATCTAGACAGAGAACTTAAATAGTTTGGCTGTTGATGTAGAGATTAAGTCTGTGAGCTGTTAGGAAGCTACCTCTTGTACCCAAGGAACAGGGTTTGATTCTGTCCACCTCCCCATTTGCCAGCTGTGAAACTTTTAGAAAGTCCCACTCACCAGGCTAGACAAGGAGAAGGTTACTGTCAGCTGCCTTTTGGGTGCCAGGATCCGCCACATAACCCACGCACTCAGGTCACTCCACAACAAGTACAAATATGACTCTATCATTGTCCATGTTGGTGTGAATGACCGGAGACGTACCTCCCTGGACTACATGAAAAGAGACATGGAAGAGCTCTCTGAACTTGTAGCCCAGGCAGGTATGACCCTAGCCTCGAGTGGCATTCTGCCATCACACAGAATGATACCACAGTACAAGGACAAAATGATTGACTTCAACAATTGGCTAAGCTTCTGGTGTCATTCTAAGGGGATCCAGTATCTGTCTACTTGGGATGACATGGTCGACAGACCATGATGCTTTGCCACAGATGGCCTGCATCTGTCACCCCTGGGATTCTGGATACTGGCTAAGGCTCTTGCTGCACCTATAGTGCCTTTTTTAGGCAGGGTTCAAATAACAAATTCACCACCATAACAGGAGCAGGCAAGCAAAAACTGAGGGTAATGCTACTCAATGCTAGAAGTCTAAATCTCAAAATGCACTCACTCGAGGCACTCCTTAAAATGGAGAACATTGATATCTGTGCAGTGACTGAGACCTGGTTCAAGGCTCCAGAGAGCACCCCTGCACTACCAATCTATAACTCATACCCCACTTTTCGGCCATGTAACCTGGACCGAAACACCAAAGGCAGAGGTGTGTCCATATTCATTAAGGATATTCACACCTCCAGGCTAGTTGTTTAGCATAATGCATCCGAGGTTATCCAAGTGCAACTAACTCTGGGCAAAGCTGCAATCCAAATTGTAGCTTGCTACAGATCCACCACCATGCCCCAGGATTCCCACTCTTCTTTTCTTGATGTACTGGAAAATATTAGGGTTCAACCAAACACCCTAATAATGGGCAACTTCAACTACCCCACCATTAACTGGGAAAACTACTCGTGTACCAACTCTTTAGCTCAACGCTTTCTGGAATTCATAAACTCCAATGCCCTAGATCAACTTATCCACACCCCCACCAGGGGCAACAATATCCTAGACCTAGTCATTACCAGTATTCCACACCTGAAGTCAACTCTTCATTGGTCCGATCCAACCATAAGCTTATATCCCTTGATATCCACATCCCACCCCCACCCCCATTAAGGAAACCACAGTAAAAACATTTCTCCAAAGCCAGCTTCATTCTACTTAAGACAGAAGTGGTGAACTTCAAGACACCCATGCAGATGGACAATACAGTTACAACTGCTGAATCCTACACAAATGCACTCTATAAGCACTTACATGAGTGCATGGATCATGCTATCCCAAACAGAACCAAGACGCTATCCTCCATAAAAAGGAACCCAATCTGGTGGTCCCCTGCCATAAACAAACTGTACAACAGAAGGAAGAAACTGTTGCAAAAGAGATTAAAAGCCCATGAGTGGAGGAGCTCCCTGGTCAGCCTCAGTAGGAAGCTGAGATTCCTTATAAGATCCTCCAAAGCTAGCTACAAAAACAAAATCGCCACTAATTCCAAGGACAGCCACAAAGCATTCTATAGCTATGTCAAGAATCTAGATGGCAACACCCAGATCTGCTCTGAGTTACAGCACAAAGGCACGAAAATTACAGAACCATCTGATATTGGCAACATCCTGGCAGATAGGTTCAGTGTTAACTTTACCCCCCTCTCACCCCCTAAAGGGCCCACATCTATACAGAAAGAATGCAGAGCCCCTGTAATCACAACTACACAGGTAAATGCTGCACTCTCTAAAGCCTAAAACACAGCATCCGTTGAACCAGACAACATCCCAGGCTGTGTTTTACATGAACTTCAGAACGAACTGGCTCCCCACTTAAGCACTATGTTCAATAATAGCCTTGCATCAGGCTTTATGCCCACTGAATGGCACACAGCAACAGTTATCCCACTCCACAAAGGGGGAGCCACCACTGATCACGGGAACTATCGACCTATTAGCCTGATGAGCCTGGTCTGCAAGGCCATGGAACATATCATCATGGAACTCATAAACATAGACATTGGTAACCTCCAAACTCTGGATCCCACCAGTTTGGGTTTGTGAAAGGCAGATCATGCCTCCTGAACCTGATCGACTTTTTTGAGGCAGTCACCAAAGCCGTGGATGAGGGTAAGGTGGTTCACACAGCCTATCTTGACCTCGCCAGGGCTTTCGACACCATCCCCCATTCTGGAATTATAGTTAAACTCACTAAACTAGGTATAAATCCCTATGTCACAAGATGGGTTGCTAACTGGCTCACTGACAGAACCCACACTGTAAAGGTTGCATACTCCAAATCTAACCTCAAAGCAGTGACAAGTGGAGTAACACAGGGTTCCGTCCTGGGACCTCTCCTGTTTGGTATCTACTTCTCTGAAGTACAGGCTAACACAGAAGGCCTCTGGCTAATGAAGTTCGCAGATGACTGCAAACTAAGAGCCATAGTCAAGTCCCCAAATGATGTGGACATCCTACAGAAGGGTCTCACTGAGACAGATGCCTGGTGTCAGAGCCATGGCCTCAAGCTCAATGCCAAAAGGTGCTGTGTCATCCCCTTTGGTAAAAACTCTGTACCCATGAACTACCACATAGGCAGCAATCTACTTAACACCGAATGTGTGACAAGAGACCTTGGGACCCAGGTGGACAGTAGTCTCTCCTATCGTCACATCGCCATAGTAGTCAGGAAGTCCTTCTACGTGGCACACCTCATCATAAAAGGGTTCTCATCCAGGAAAAAGAGGTCATTGTTCCCCTCTACTCATCACTCATTAGACCCATTATAGAGTACAACACCAATTTTGGAATGTACCTCACAAGACATCTGCAGCAGCTGGAAAGACCACAGAAGTACCTCATAAAGAGGACTACTGACCTCAAGCAAATGCCCTACACTGACCACCTCAAAAAACTCCAGCTTTACTTTGTAGCATATCGCCTACTCCGAGGTGATCTCTGCCTAACATATAAAGCTATGTCTAGCCCAGAGCTGTTGGACATGCTACACCTAAAGAAATCCCAATCCCTCCAAGCTACACGCTCTAGGGACCTAAACCTTGTCACCACAATAAACATGACACACTGGAGGGATAGATTCCTGTCCCAGAGACTTCCTATATTCTGAAACAAGCTACCCATTTTTGTCAAGCAAAGTTCTTCATTAGCACTCTTCAAGAAAAATCTTGATGAGTGGATGGGAAATAGGAAATACACCCCGGGATCACTTCTGTGTCTCTGCTGGACAGTGGCACAGGAAAATAACTTTCATGGGTGGCGTAAGCTATGGAACCTTGCTGGCTAGGCTTATGTAGGCCCTTGGGCTGATAGTCTAGTACCTACCTATGTACCTATAAGTAATACAATGAGATCTTTCTCCCTTTTTAATTTCTGCAAGTCTTTTGAGTTTCTAATACAATGACGGGAATGGTCCCCATTCCCAAGTTAAAGGACAATTAAAGTTCATGAAATTAGTATTGTTTCAAGCTTTGATGTTAGCCAGAAATGCTTTTTGCAGCACTTGCATTGTGCTCAGTAATGACTCCTGCAATTCGTACGGGATTACATGTATTGGTAACATATCTAAATACGATTGTAGATTCTTTTTATAAGACCTGTTGCTCCTACTACTATTGGAACTGTCTGGGTATCTTCCACATTGCTCTCATCTCTGCTTGCAAATCCTGATATTTTATGATTTTGTGTCTCTCTATATGCAAGACACTGTAGTCATTGAGTGTGGTAATTTCAATGATCAATGCTACTTTTGTCTTCTTTTCATGGAACCACTATATCCAATTCTCTAACATCTGTCTTTTGAACTGTTGGTAACGGGTGATCCCATGTGATGTAGACTTCATAATTTTCTATGATGCTTTGTTGATCATGTTTCCAGTATTTTTCATCCATTTCAGTACCATAATGTTTGCACAATCCCCAGTGCAACAGTCTTGCCACATTATTATACCTTTCAGTATACAGTCCGTCTGCCATTAGAATGTCACATCCAGTAATGAGGTGTGCAACTGTTTCCAATTCAGTTTTACAAAACCTACATTTGTCTGTTTCTCCCACATGTTCAATGGGCTTTGTAAACTAATGTGTATGTAGCCCACTATCTTGGGCTGCCAATATTAATCTTTCATCTCTTGGTTTGAATTTGCCTCTTCTTAACCATTCCTGCATTCGATCCTGATCAACACGAGGTTCTTCCAGAAGTTTTCTATACTTGCAACTATATTTATGCATTTTCCACATCTCTTGTCTTCTCATCTAGTCCATCACCTTATATTCTTTCTTTTGTTCCTTGGCACATTCAGTTGCTGCCTGATTTTTATCTACTTCTGGTTTGATTTCCATTTCTTCTCGACACTGATATGCTTCTGCTAGATTAAGCAGAGAAGTCATCTTAGATTTATTCTCCTTATGTTTCAAAACTTTCAATACATTTGGGTCTTGTGAGGTCAGCAGATATGTGTGCAGTCCCATGATTGCAGATCTATACGTGTAATCAGTTTCAAGGAGGCCCATCCTACCTTCGAAACTATGAATTTATAATCTTGGTATGCACTGATTTTTATAAATCATTTAGTGAGCATGAAGCATCCTTCTTGTTTTCCTGTCTAATCTATCCAACACGTTTTGTGGTCAGTCAATTACTCCAAAACTGTAAGTTAGGACAAGAAGAGCAAACTGGTCTATAGCTTGAATTTTGTTCCTAGATGTCAACACTGTTTCCAGGATTAATATACGTCTTCTAAAGTATTCCTTACTAAATTTTATTCACATTTGTTCATGTTTTATTGTTGACCTTTCATCAATTCCCAAATAGATATATACTCCTTCTTGCTCAAGTTCTTTTATATCACATTCTTGTCCCAAACTGATGTCTTTTGGTGCTGCAGTTTTCCTGCTTTAAAGATTGCTTTGGAAAATGTATCAAGACCAAATGACATTCTTATATCATCTTAAAAAGTTTTGACAACTTGCACTTGTGCTTTCAGTTCCTCATCTGATGAGCTATACAGTTTTAAATCATCGACAAAGAGAATGAGAAATCTTTACATTTTGTTGTTTTCTAGGAGCCAAATTATAGCCATGGCCTAAGCTGTTATGTAGATAGATTAATGGATTAAGTGCAAGACAAAATAGTAGTGGTGACAAAGTGTCACCCTGGAAAATCCCCCTTTGAATTGTTATCCCCGGGATAATAATTTATCCTTTATCATGGCTTAATTACAAAGTGGTCTGCCACTGTTTCATGGTCACTGCAATGTAGTTGATCAGTCTAGGGTGTATCGTATACATTTTAAGCACTCTTTTATCAATGAATGTGGGATACTATCAAATATGTTTTTGTATTCAATCCATGCCATACTTAGATTTTCCCCCTTTTGCAGTTCTCCACTATGACTTTATTTAACAACAAATGATCCTTTATTCCATATGTCTTTCTTTTATTGCCCTTTTATTCTATTAATATAATTGAGTTTCTTCTAAATGACTATAAACTCTGTTGGCATCAATTCCAGTGTATAGTTTATGCATCGTCGGAAAGCAAGTTATTGGTCTATAAATGTTAAGGTAGCTTGCAGGTTCACTCTTTAGTAGGAGCATTGTTTTTCCTGTTGTTAACCAGGTTGATGTTTGTTTGGGGTGTGCATATAAACAGTTCTTACTCATAGCTAAATCTTCGTACAAATATGTTAATACTTTTAACCAGAAGTTAGGTACTGCATCTGGGCCTGGGGTTTTCCAGTTAGAGTCTTTTATTAACTTTGTTTCAATCTCTCTGGCTGTTATTTCATCCCATTTCATATCCTGTAACTTTAAACTTCTAATTCTTACTTTTACTTCTTTTATCCATTTAGCATCTTTGTTGTGTTCCATGGGATGGATCTTCATAAATACTTCTCCAAAATATATCTAGTTCTTCTTTTTTGGTGGTCTTTCAATTCTGTTTACCTTATTTCCCAATTCTCTATAAAACTTTTTTAGGTCATCAATAAATTGCTTATTTTGTACTCTTCCTTTATATTTATCTGTGTATCCTCTAAGTTTTTCCACCTGTGCTGAGATTTTTAGTTTATTTGTGATAGTGCATGACAGATCCTGATCTGTTCTAATACTGTGCATTGCTTTTATCACGTCTATCTTTCTAAGTATTTTTGTTGATCTGTTCCCTCTTCTATACCCTTCTAACAGTGACACTTCTTGTCTTAATTGCTTTATAGTTTTCTCTATTCAATACTTCCATGATGGTATTCGATTTCTCCCCTTCCTTTCCCTCACTACCCTGTGTTCTTGTGGTAGAACTTTATCAGTTATTAATTTAGTTGCATAGTAATATGTCCTGTTTACTTGTGTTATATCACATAGATCTCTATGGACAGTCCAAATTACTGTGTTCATTTGTTTTATGAAACTTCTGACTTTTGGGTTTTATTGACATTCTGCAGTCTATTTCTTTCTTTGATCTTAATATGTCTATATATGTCTATTAAATGAAGCACTCTTCTCTTTGCTCATTTTCTTCAAAAATGAGGACAGATTTTTTAGTTTCCATTTCTTGCAGGCATTCCATAGAAAGTTCTATACCATCTTCCTGTGGCACATTCTCTTCAATGTCATCCTGTGCCATCTGTTGTTCTGTCATATGGGAACTCACTGGCCTATCACTCCTCAACATTGACTGTGTCAGAGTTTCCACATTTTCCTATTCCTTCCTTTGCTGCCCAGCTTCAAGTGAATGTTTATACTGGCTTCCTGTGGAAGGCTCTGAAATATCATCATATGCCACCTGACCAATTGCTTCCCATTCCACTGGTTTCCCCTTCATTTGGATATCCATTGCTCTATCTTTTTGTGGTGCTTTCTGAATTAAATTTTCTACGGTGAATCCTTCACTTTGCAGGTACTCCATAACCTCAGTTTCTATTTCTTTAACTTCTCCATTACTAATCTCCTTTTCTACTTTTCCTCTTTGTCTTATTATTTTTTGTGTTATAAGGTTTTCCATGTCTGGATTCCTTTGCCTGCATTTCTCTTCACATATCTTTGGTGCTGCTCTTTTTGTATTGATTAGTTTTGCATTCTCCTTTGCATAGATATTACAGAATATTAAATCTCTTTTCTTCCCATTTCCATATTTCTTCTTCAGATGTCTCCTGAACTTCCTGTTTCTCCTTATCTTGGGGGCTCGTTCCACCATGCTGTGATGTAACCTGTGTTAGACCTTCTATACCATATCCTTCACTGTGCAAGCACTCCATAACTTCAACTTCTATTTTTTTAACTACTACTTTACTAATCTTTTCTATATTTCCTCTTTTTGATATTGTTTTTTTTATTGTGATATTTTCCATATTTGGATGCCTTTGTCTGTATTTCTCTTTGAATATCTTTGAGACTGCATCCTTTATATTGATTAATTTGGCTTTTGCCTTTGCATAAATATTGCACCATATCAAATCTCTTATTCTTTCCTATGTCCATGTTTCCTTTTTTTATACTTTTCAAAAATCTCTAGGTTTTATTGTTTATATTGTCACACTTACTCAGATTCTTCTTTTCCCAAACAGCACAAAGTTTCTTAGTCTATATACTGTTTTTCACCAATCTGTTGTATTAATGAGCACAACTTTTTATTTGCGGCTTTTGGCAGTTTTTCTTGTGGAAGTATTTTTCTTTCCATTAATTTCTCTTTATCTTTTTGTATATCTTGTGTCTGGAACTTCTGGGCTTTTTGCGTAACGGTAACAATACACAATTTCTTTCTTATCCTCAATAGCCCACTGTATTGTCTTTATGGCTTTTATTTGGCCTATCAGTTTTTTGTGATTTTTGTGGACTACTTCCTTCTACAATGGGGGGGGGCATCCTTCCCCAGAGCCTGGCCTAGCCCCAATGTAGGAATGTTTCCCTATTTTGAGGATTCTACACTATCATTTTTTTCCAGTCCTGGCACCAGTGCATCTACCAGGATTGGGCACTTTTTCATCCCAAGTCTTATGCACCCATCTAGCTTTTTTAATTTTTGAGCTACTTCTGTCCATGATATATGCTATATGGAGGGTGGCCTAATGGTTAAGGTGTTTGTCTTCCAAACACAAAGTACAGGGTTTGAATCTCACAGGGGATAACTGGCTAGGCTTAAAATGGCTCGCAGGGGCAGTTAGCCTAGTACAAACCTATAAGCTGATAAATAGAATCTTTATATCAGTGTCATCTTGGTGAGATTTTGTGAAAAACAGGGTCCACCTTGTGAAAGTATTCACCAAGACTTGAGGGTGAATTCAGTTTCAGCAATACTACTCTCCTTTGCTTGCTGACTTAATCATCTCTCTGTTCGGACCTCTTTCTCCTGAAAGAGGACATTGGTGTCTGCCGAGCTTATCCAGTTAACAAATGTATAAAAAAGAATATTTATTGCAAGACCTTTCTCAGCTCAGAAACATAATATTCTGGCCAGGCTTAATGTTTAGATAACCAAGACACTGTATTAGCTGTAATGTTTTGTAAGAAATGTGGACAGTGAATCATATTGTCACAAAAGTTTTTGCAGGATGGCAGAAAATATCTTTACACTGTATAGGTCATCCTGCAAAGTGATCCTGAAGAAGAGCTGTCTGTAAGGGCAGGTATATTTCTTCAATAATGTCTGTATAGAGCCATTAAAATGCTAGCTCTACCTTTGCCTAGTGGTGGATGCACCTAGATTTTCCCTCACTGCAATAAAAGTGGCAAGAAATAAAAAATAATAATTTATTTATATTATAAAAGCAGTAATTGGGTTATCACTACATAACTCCATAGAGTCAGCAAAAACTAAAGCTTTCTTTTTATTTTCAATAGATTGATGACAATAGAACTGGTGTGCTCAGATATTTTGGTGAAACATCCTTTGCACCTGGCGTCTGGTATGGTATAGAGCTGGATGAACGTACAGGGAAGAATGACGGGTCCGTGGCTGGCATACGGTTTGTAGAAATCCAGTTTTCTTTTAATAGAACTGAAACCTCTAATGTGTTATATAGATTTGGATAAACAATTTACAAATAAGTTAAAATGTTAAAATGAATATGATTTAACAAGAATCAACTTCAGAAATGTTTGCACTCACATAAAAGTATTTTTTCTTTTGGCATGCACTACTACTTAAGAATTTGAGTACCATATCAGAGTGACAGGTTAAATGCAGATTTACCTGTCTGCTGTCAAGAGAACATGGAGAGAAAGTGTTATAGCCAGCAAAGTATAGTTGGACTGTATTTCATATTTTATTCAGTTGTTCCCATGTGAGAGATACTACCAAACATAAGTACACTGTGATACTGAAATGCTTACATATAATAGTAGCTTTTGTAATGTCATCTGGCAGTCTTTCTTTTGCTTCTTTAATGGCTCTAAAAAGTAATATAGATAGGACTTTATTTGATACAGTTTGTTTTGGAATGTGAGGCATATTGTGTTGCCCTCTCATCTTCTTAGTTATCCCAGCAGCTCTCCCGCCTGTCCCTACACAGCCCGTTTGTTCCCCCTATGGGAAGAAAGACAAACCCATTCTTTCTTTCTTTGGACAGGGTGTGAACCATTTGTGCAATAGCCTAATCAGACCATTTGCTTCCCTTGAAGGTCACAGCGAGGTTAATGATGTAGTAAAATCACTTTCTCCCTCTTATACTCCAGGATGGGCAAGCCAAATACACATCCTTTCCTGTCACTGTCCTTACAGTGTCCAAACCTGTTTATCAAACCTGAGTCATCTGTGTGGTAGTCAGGGCTTTATAGGTTCATAGGTGTTTACTAGGCTAATGACCACAAGGTTTTTTTAAGCCTAGCCATGCATCCCAAATCTCTGACAAGTTCTGACACCCTTGATAAGTGTAAGCATGGGCCTGGGAGATAAACCATTGACAGGTTACCTGTGTCCATTAGACACATAGGTGCCAAATCAGGGATGAATTTCCGGTTTCTTATCCAATTGTCCAAGTTGCACTTGAGTTGCGTTAGGGAGGAACTCTGCTTCTCATGGATGAGGAGCCTGTTCCATAGAAGGGGTAGTCTCTGGGATACATACCTATCTTTCTAGCAGGTCCTATTTATATCACAGGCAAGGTTTAGGTCTTTAGAATGGGTAATTCTGGTACTGTTTGTTTTGTGGATATGCAGGAAGTTCATCAGAGTGGGGTCTGACAATGCCCTGTATGTCAGGCATAGATCTCCCCTCAAAAGCCCATTGGAGACAGAATACAAAGATAGGGCCCTGAGGTGGTCTGCATAGGACATTTTACTTATGCCCTGTATTCTTTTAGTGAGAAACCTCTGTGGACATTTGACTTGTTGGATATGCCTGGTTAGGTACATACCAAAGGGGACATTGTACTCAATGATAGGTCTGATGAATGCCGAATAAGGTGGAACAATGACTTCCTTGGACTTAGATGCCATACCTTTGTTTATAAGTTGTGCAATATAGAAAGATTTCCTCACCACTGTAGACACATGATGGTCAAAGGCTAGATTACTATCTATGTGTGTCCCTAAGTCCATGACTACTGGGTCAACTCTAAGGGGTGTGTTGTCAATATTATAGTTACCAGGGTTGGATGACACCCCAAAGGACACTATTATGCATTTCCTGGCATTTAGCTGTAGTCTAAGGCTCTGACACCAGTTGTTTGTCTGTGTCAGCTCCTCCTGGAGAACATTCGTGTGAGATTTAATTACAGCTCCTAATTTGCAATCATCTGCAAATTTAGTCAGCCAAAGACCATTGACATAGGCCTTGACTTCTGAGAAGTAAATGCCAAAAAGAAGAGATCCAAGGACTGATCCCTGAGGGACTCCATTTGAGACTGGCCTCTTTGTAGAGGTGGACTCCCCAATTCTAACTTCCTGGGTCCTGTCTGTGAGCCAGTTGGCTATCCACCGGGTGGCATATGGGTTTGTACTTAACCTCCTGAGTTTATCAACAATGCCTGAGCGGGGAATTGTGTCAAATGCTTTGGCCAGGTCAAGGTAGGCAGCGTGAACAAGTTTGCCATCATCCATTGCTTTGGTGACCTTCTTGAAGAAGCCCACCAAGTTGAGTAGGCATGATGTGCCCTTGAGAAAACCAGACTGGGTTGGTTCCAGTGTCTGGAGGTTTACTATATCTTTGCTGATCATCTCTATGATAATTCTTTCCATGGCTTTACATATAAGACTAGTGAGACTCATGGGTCTCTAGTTTCCAGGGTCTGTACATGGCCCACCTTTGTGCAGAGGGATGACTGTTGCCTTTCTCCATTCATGAGGCACAAAACCTGTTTGGAGGCTACAGTTAAATAGTAATTCCAGAGGGCCTGATAGGTCATCTTTCATGCTATTTAGAAGGCATTCTGTGATATTGTCTGGGTCCATTGATGCAGTGTTCTTGGTCTTAGAGAAAGTATTAAGGACCTGTTCTCTAGTGATAGTAGGGGGAGTTCTATTTGATGATATTTCCTGAGGGAATGTTGAGGTGGAGAGAGGGGTAAAGTTGGAGCTGCATTTATCAGCCAGGAAGTTTGCTATGTCTTCTGGTTCAATATAGGTGGCTCCATTTACAATGAACTCTGCACACAACTGTGTAATGCCTTTGAGGCCATGGACATAGCTAAAGAATGCTTTGTGGTTGTCCTTGGCCTTGGAGGCCAAACTTACCTCAAATTTGGCTTAGGTAGACTTTATTTGTCCTCTAAGTTGTTTGTTTAGTTTAATGAGAGTGCTTTTATCCTGCTGGGTGGTGCACCCCCTAATTTTTTCCATAATGTTCTTCCTCCTGTTATACAGCCTATTGATTTTGTGATTCCACCAGGGTGCCTTGTTTTTTGAGTTAGTGCTGTACTACTTCTTCCTGGTGGGTACAGCTGCCTCTGTGCAGCTATTAACATGCTTGTACAGGGTTTCTGTGAACAGTTCTGTATAGGCAGCAGTGTTCTGAGGGTTTATGGGGGCTTGAAATGTGCCTGGTTCTCACTTAATAGCAGGAGGTTAGCCTTAGAATAGTTCCTGAATATTCCAGGTTTAGCTGGGGGTCCAGGTTTTATTTTTACTTCAAAGGAGACCATTTTGTGGTCTGACCTTACCAGGGAAGACATTACTGTAGGGGGTGTGCAGCACTCTCCGATATTAGTGAGGACCAGATCCAGTATGGTTGCACCCCTGGTTGGTGTATTGACTATCTGGTCCAGGAAGTTTTTGTTTACAAAATCCAGGAATCTCTGTGCATGTACGTTTGGTGTTGTATAGGTTTCGCAGTTAATAGTGGGGTAATTAAAGTTACCCATGAATTGGTATTGGGTTGGATGATTAGTGTTTCTAATAAGTTTAAATACATGGTATGGGGTTCCTGAGTCATAGAGGGAGAACTATAGCATGCAAGGAAGTGGTATTGATTTTGCCTATGCTGATTTGATCATGGAGCAGCTCAAGTACATTGTCCTGTTTGATAATGGAATCATAAGAAGCTACTAGGCTAATGACCCTGGGACCCTTACAAGCCTAGCCAAGAGTTTATCCTCAAAAAGAAACCTCAGTCATCACCTGTCGCCCCTGTCAGTGAGGGACACAGGTGGAACCCCTGGGATGAATTTGTTGTTTCCCATCCATTCATTAAGGTTGCACGTGAACTAAGGATAATCACAAGGCTTTCTTTAGTTATGTTAGGAACCTGGGTGGTAATTCCCAGATATGCTCAGAATTAGTCCAAAATGACAAAAAATACACTGAACCCACAGACATTGCCAACATCCTAGCTGACAGGTTCAGCGCAAACTCCCCCCCCCCCACCAAAAGGACAAATATCTATCCCAGCAGAGTGCTGCCTCCCTGACATCTCAGATGCTCAGGTAAGAGCCGCCCTCTGCAAAGCAAAAAACACAGCATCAATGGGACCAGACGGTGTCCCGGGCTGCATCCTACATGAACTCCAAGAAGAGCTAAACCCAAACATAAAACTACTGTTCATTCTCAGCCTTACTACAGGATATGTGCCCAAAGAGAGGCGTACAGCAACAGTGGTCCCTCTCCACAAAGCTGGTGCCTCAACAGACGCTGGAAACTATCACCCCATAAGCCTGACTAGCTTGGTCTGCAAAGCTATGGAAAGGATCATCATGAACCTCATAAATAAAGATATTGGGGACCTACAGACACTGGATCCTATCCAGTTCGGCTTTGTTAAGGGCAGATCCTGCCTCTTAAACCTGGTTGACTTCTTTGAAACAGTCGCCAAGGCCATTGACGAAGGGAAGTTGGTCCACACAGCCTACCTGGACCTTGCAAAAGCCTTCGATACAATACCCCACTCGGGCATTATAGATAAGCTCACCAGCTTAAATATAAACTGCTATGTCACTAGATGGGTTGCAAACTGGCTCAAGGACAGAACCCACATGGTTAGAATTGCTGGAGCCATGTCAGACTCCAAATCAGTTACAAGTGGCATCCCACAAGGCTCAGTCCTGGGACCTCTCTTGTTCAGTATATATTTCTCGGAGGTACAGGCCAACACAGAAGGACTGTGGCTGTCCAAGTTCGCAGATGACTGCAAACTGGGTGCCATAATCGACTCTCCAGCTGACACACGCATCCTCCAAAAGGGCCTCATAGAAACAGACAACTGATGCCAGAGCCATGGCCTCAAGCTAAACGCCAAAAAGTGTATAGTCATCCCCTTTGGCAAAAACAAAGTGCCCACAAATTACCACATAGGTGGTAATCCATTAAGTACAGAAGGATTAATTAGGGACCTGGTGACCCAATTTGATAGCAATCTCTCATTTGACAACCACGTGGCCAAAGTGGTTAGAAAAACATTTTATATAGCCCACCTAATCATGAAGGGATTCACATCTATATTAGGGGAGGTCATCATGCCTCTTTACTCATCCTTCAGCAGGCCCATAATCGAGTACAATGCCCCTTTTGGGATGTACCTTACCAAACACCTGCAGCAACTGGAAAGACCCCAAAAGTACCTCACCAAGAGGATCAAAGGGCTCAAACAGATGCCATATGCTGCCCGGTTAAAGAAACTCCAGCTCTACTCAGTGGCATACCACCTGCTCAGAGGCGACCTGTGCCTGACGTATAAAGCCATGTCCAACCCGGAATTAAGGGACATGCTGCACCTCAAAAAATCCAAATCCCATCGAGCTACACGCTCGAGAGACTTGAACCTCAGCACTGAAATAAATAGGACATGCTGGAGGGACATATTCATAACCCAGAGGCTCCCTTCACTCTGGAATAAAATCCCAGTCCAGGTTAGGCAGAGTCCCTCATTGACTCTCTTCAAGAGGAATCTTGATGAGTGGATGGGAGATCGTAGGTTTAGGCACAGTATACTAACCTCGAAAAAGGGCATAGCAAAATTTATTTAAAATGGGTGGTGAAAGCCAAACATACTCTGGCTAGGCTTATAAATGCCCTAGGGCAGATAGCCTAGTATGAACCTATGAACCTATGTTCTTGTTTATGAGATCCATAATAATACGCTCCATGGCTTTACAGATCAGACTTGTCAAGCTAATGGGGTGATAGTTTCCTGGGTCAGTAGTGGCACCACATTTGTGCAAGTGGATAACAATGGTGGTTCTCTACTCTGCTGGAAGGAAGCCAGTACTTAGGCTGAGGTTGAATAGGGTGCTCAATGGTGAAGCCAGTTCTTGCTGGAGATGGTGCAGAATGCATCCTGGGATACTATCAGGCCCCATGGAAGCTGTGTTTTTTGCCTTGGATAGGGCCTGTAACACTTGATCTACAGAGATGTGAGGTGTGGGACAAGTAGCGGGGATGTCAAAAGGGCCTTTGGAGGACAGGGGGTGAAGTTTGCACTGAGCCTATCTGCTAGCAGGTTGGCTAAGTCAACAGGATCAGTGCAAGTGGTACTGTTAAGTACTAATTTGGAACAAACCTGGGCTTTGCCATGGAGGTTCCTGACATAACTGAAGAAGACTTTATGGTTTCCCTTTGTTATGGAAGCTAGTTTTGATTCATAATTGGCATTGGAGGTTTTCACTAGTGATCTAATTTGCTTGTTGAGGCTAAAGAGAGAGTTTTTCCAATTTGGAATCTGTTCCCTTTTACTGTTGGACAGCAGTTTCTTCCTTTTGTTGTAAAGCCTGCTGATAGAGGATGTGCATCAAACAGGTTTGTGTTTCCTTGAGGAGCAGGTTTTAGTTCTACTGGGTACGGATGAGTCCATGCGGTTGTACAGATGCTTGTAAACTGCATTGTCGTACTGTTCAGCATAGTTGTCTGCATCCTCTGGGGGGGGGGGTGGCATGAAGCTACAGATACCCTCCCTTAGGAGGTTGTAGTCAGCTTTTCAGAAGTTTTTTAGCTTGATTTCAGCTGGGGGGTATTGGGTGGGATAGAAACTTTGAATGAGACAGTCCAATGATTTGATCTAACCAGAGAAGGACACACTATGGGAGTGGTGCAGCGGTCACCCATGCTGGTGAGAATCAAGTCCAGAATGTTATCTCCCCTTGTGGGGGATGAGACAAGCTGGTCTAGTGCATTAGAACTGATGAAGTTGGGGAATCATTCAGACAGTGCATTAGTGCAAGAATAGTTCTCCCAGTCTATGGTGGGGTGGTTGAAGTCACCAAGGATCAGGGTGTTAGGGGGTACCTTGATGGAGTCTAGTAGATCCAGATAAGAGGAGTGGATGTCCTGAGTCATGGAAGGGGGTCTATAGCTAGCTATAACTTGAATGGGTGTCTTGCCAACTGTCAGTTGTACCTGGAGTCGTTCCAGTGCATCATGCTGGCAAACCAGTCTGGAGGTGTGTCTGTCCTTGATGAAGATAGAGACTCCACCACCCTTAAGTCTTCCCGACCTCATTTTGGGGTCAGAATGTGTGGAATGAGGTGTAGCCTGGTAAGACAGGAGTGCTGTCTGCAGCCCTGATCCAAGTTTCTGTGACTGCACAGACATCAGCATCTTCCAGTGCAAGGAGGGCTTCTAGTGAGTCCATTTTCAGGTTTAGGCTCCTAGTGTTAAGCAGCATGACCTTCAATTTGCTTTTTGACAGAGCTTTTATTTTAGAAGGTTTGTCTTTGGGACATTGCCTAAAAAAGGCACAATGGGGGAGGCTAGAGCCTTGACCAGGATCCGGAAACCCAGTGGTGATAGGTGAAGGCCATCTCTGGCAAAGCATCAAGGCCTGTTGACCATATCATCCCAGGCAGACAAATACTGGATACCAAAAAAGCCAACGACTTGTTGGAATACACATGGCAAAACAACACTTTAATACAAAATAGTAAAAATCTAAAACATGTGAGCGCTTTCACAGAGTCCTCTCTGCTTCCTCAGATATACTACAGTAACTGCTGCTCTTGTTTAAATAATATTATGATAGGACGAGAACCAACCAGGATAACCAAAGTAACTATGCCACCAGTACCACAGTAACCAGGAATCCAGAGAATGATGCATTACATTTTCCATTAACATTTGCAAGTAATATCAGTACAGTCTGTGATATAATTAAAAATAATTGGGGCATATTGTTAAATGTGGATGAACTAGAAGGTGTTATAGGGGCTACACCATCGTTTAACTTCAAAAACAACATGTTATTAAAAAAACAGTTGTGCTATAAGAAGTTAGATGGAGACCACTATGCAAGGTCTGATAGGCTAGGTACCTTTCCATGTAGAAGGTGTACAGCCTGTCCCTTCATATTTGGAGGGGGGCAGTATACACACCCAACTAGAAAGTTCAGCATTGATACACGCTTTTATACAGACTGTTATAGTAAGAATGTTGTATACTTTGGTTTCTGTACAAAATGCCCACCCTACTATGTAGGCAAAACTAATCGGCTACTCAAAGATAGAGTCCTAGAACATGTAAGGGACATTAAAAATAAAAAAGAGACAAGTGCGTTAGCAATGCATGTTATAAAGGAGGGAGCCACACACACCTTCAAGTTTCTAGTGTTACATATCATACAAGATAATAAAAGAGGTGGGAACATGAACAACAAGACCGAAGCCTCAGAACAAGAATGGATAATTAGGCTTCAGGCTGACAGACCACCTGAACTAAATAGTAAAGTTTCACTGAAACCTTTTCTTAGGAACAGGGCTTTGAAACATTGATTATTATGTTTGGTCACATCTTCTAATATTTGTACATATATTTTACTGTTTTACCACTATCTAATTTTATAGAGCATGTTTTTACAGTTTTTTACATATATTTTTAGTTCACTATTTATATGATTGATTGTTTATGTAGTGTTTGTATAGTGTATGCCTTTAACTTTTATTTATTCAATCAAGATGCTGTTAACTGATTGGATATGACCTAGATGTATCATTATTTAAGCAAGAGCAGCAGTTACTGTAGTATGTCTGAGGAAGCAGAGAGGACTCTGTGAAAGCACTCACATGTTTTATATTTTTATTATTTTGTATTAAAGTTTTGTTTTGCCGTGCGTATTCCAGCGAGTTGTTGGCTTTTTTGGAATATTATACTTTTATCGTTGGTTACTTTATCCAGATTCAGGGGATCTGTGTTTGATAAATACTGGATACCCTTGGAATGACACTAGGAACTAAGCCAATTGTTGAAGTAAATTATTTTTTTGTTAGTATTGAGGTATCATTCTTGGTGAAGGTAGGATGCTTCTTAGGGCTAGGGTCATACCTGCCTGGAACACATACTCTGAGAGTTCAAACATTCAATCAATTGAACAAACAAATATATGTTGAACTACGTAACAAAGCCAAAAAACTCACCAAAACAGACAAAACATCTTACTACCAAAAGTTACAGGATAAGCACAGGAATAACCCACAAACATTTTGGGCAGCAATTAACTCTATTCTGCAACCAGGTAAAAAAACTACCCCAACCCCCAAAAAAGATAACAACCAAGAAGACATCCCACTCAATTTAATAAATACTTTACAGAAACCATCCAGACCCTTGCAAACAACCAACCCTATGACAACATCCCCACCCCTGCAAATCCGCCCCCCCCACCCCAACTAACAATTGCCCCAAGTTCAGCTTCTACCCAGAACCAACCAAATCCATTGAAAAACTACTCTGCAAGCTCAAATCATTTCTAGACACAGATAAATTACCCGCTGAATACCTCCACCTGGCTGCAGAAGCCATATCATATCCTGCCTCCATCCTAATTAACAGATCCATCTCTGAGTGTATAGTACCCAAGCTATGGAAAATATCACATATCATCCCTCTACATAAAGGGGGAACCTCCCTGGAACTCAATAACTACCACCCTATAGCCATACTACCCCCTTTATCTAAAATTTTAGAGAGTGTAATACACAAACAACTAATGAAATATCTCCTAGAAAATAATATAATAGCAACACAACAACATGGCTTTAGACCTTTCCATAGCACCACCACTGCACAGAATTCACCAATATTGTCAATACTCACAGAAACAATGGACTCCTTGTATCTGCCACCTTCCTTGACTTGTCTAAAGCATTCGATATGGTTAACCACAATAAACTCCTTCTTTCACTAGCAACTCTAAACTTTACCACCCCTGCCATCTCCTGGTTCAAAAACTACCTAGAGGGAAGAAACAAGCTGTTATGTGGCAAAACCAACTCTCCCCCTCCCTACCAGTCTCCCTAAGAGTACCCCAAGGCTCCATCCTGGGGCCACTTCTTTTTACCCTCTTTACCAATCAGCTCCCAAACAGCATTCCTAAAGCCTAAAGAGTGCAATAAGCAGATGATACCACTGCAATACGCGCAGGCAAATCAATTGACATCCTTCACTCCCTAACACAAGAATGCTTTTCCCTAGCATAAACTTGAATTACAAACCAAAGGCTCATTCTGAACCCAAGTAAAACAAAGCTAGTACTCTTTAGCTCCCACAGAGCCACACCTCCCACTGATTCTTTCTTCATCTCCTCCTTTAACAAGACCACAATCACCCCCACAAATCATACCAAACTCTTAGGGGTTGAAATAGATAATCACCTTAGATTTGGCCTATATATTTCTATAACCATTAAAAAAGTACATAAAAAACTTGGTCTACTGTATCGCAATAAAAAAATTCTTCACTGACCACTCCAAAACTACAGTAGCGAGGATTCACCTACTATCCACCCTACTTTATGCCTCCCACATGCTTACAAATCTCCACAAATCTGACCTAAACAAACTTGATAGTTGTTATAATATGATAGCCAAATTTGCTACAACCTCTCCCATCAAAACACATCACTGTGAATGCCTAAAAACTTAATTGGCTAGAACTACCACTATTACTTCAACTCAATCAACTATTACTAGCTCACAAAATAATACATAACTCTGAAAACACCCCAGCAGTACAAAATCTTTTGCAACCCTATACAACCGCCAGGCCCTTGAGGTCTAGCACACAAAACCTCCTCAGAGTAATCAAATATAACAATGAAGCTGGTAAGTCTGTCTACAGCCACTGTATAGCAAAAACCTGGAACTCCCTTCCTACCCACATAACTGACAACAAATCCCCATCACAGTTCAAGAAACTTGTTAAAACTCACTTTTTGAATAATTGACTGTGCTCCTGTATCCCCCCTGGCTAATGTCTCATTAGAACACTTCACCTAACTTAAGTAACTCTGCTAAGCCAACCAATCATAGTGCTGTACCCACTTAGGACTGTTAATCTACTGCTCATCCCATCTCTCCAGAAGTTATGGAAAACTACCCCAGCAATGTTGAGCTTTCCATAAGCAACTAAAACCAGGAGAAGACATATTGTAAATCAATTTGTTATCCTTCTCAACTAAAACCGGGCGAAGACATATAGTGAATCAATTTGTTATCCTTCTCAACTATAGCGAGCATCATCTGCTCTCTCGGAGCCTTATTCTATGTCTCTCTGCTTTTACTCTGATAGTAAATCTATCACAGGAATCGTAAACTTAGGAATATCTTCTAAAATGTAATATTATATTTAGGAGAACAAATGTATCCTATCTGTTAGTTAATATGTAAGTCAAAGTCTCTTCTATGGAAATTGTATATCAAAAGTCTGTCCTTAAAACTATGTTTTGTAAAAAATCGTTCTGTTGGAGCTTTTCTCCCTGGGCCTCCACTGAAAATGGACTTGTAATCCAGCTGGCCTCTCCCAGTCAACAAATGTAAAATAAATAAATAAAATAAATAAAATCATGTCTCTCTTCATATAGTCCAGGGAGGTACATCTCAAGGCATTCACACCAATATGTAAAATGACAGATGCACTAATAAATCTGGTCAACTATATATTATTTTGTGGTATCGTTCACTTCGACTGGCTTTTGGTGTTTAGTGACTGTGTTCCAGCCGTACTCTGTTTTTCTTGGTATAATGACTGAGTCATGCTTCTACTTGTTGTGCAGAGACTTAAGTGCATGTGTGATCTGATTGATTCTGGCACCAGACAGACAACTGACCGTGACCTTCTCCGTGTCAAGCCTGGAGAAGGGGACAGCGGTGTGTCTCACAATTGAGTCACCAGTGACTAGTGTGTTTGATTTATTTTTATGTCTTGTGGGCTGTGATGGTTTGTTGTTTTACCTTATAGACTGTGTTTGTGAGACATTGGTGCGTTGTTTGCTGTGTGTGATGTATTTAGTGTTGTGTGGGGAATGTTTGTGAGTGTGTTTTGGAGGTGTCTGCTGTTTAGGTAGGTTTTTATTGAGGACCTTTGCATAGATGTGTGTTGTGCTTGGCTATGTGATGTGAGTGGTGGTGTTTGTGCTGGCAATCTCCTCTTTGTCAGGATTACTGACTGTGGCGCGAGAGATCATGGATTCCAGGTTACTGTTGTACATGCATTTCTCACAGGTGGAAGAATTATGTGATAGGAGAAGAGGGTTGTCAGTAAACATTAGGCAGTTGCTACACTGTCTCAGTATACCCATGTCAACCAGGCTGGAAGGAGAAAGTAATGGGAATTGTCCAGACATAGTGTTCCAAATGCTTGGGCAGACTTGTGGAAAGAGGGTTTTGTTAAGGGTTCATCCACAAGAATGTAGACCACAAGAACCTTCTTAAATGTAAAGTAACTGGCCTGAAGCACAAGTGCTAAGATCAAAGCTTAAAATGCTTAGCATAACAGATAAATGTAATTAGGCTAGTAACAAGCAGTAATAAATGCAGCAGAAGAAAAGCACTTGAACACTTAAGAGCATGCAGCAAAAATAAGGTAATAAAGTATGAAGAACACAATTACAGCAAACGCAACTGAATAAAGTGTATTTTTTTTAAAGTGAAAAGGGAGGAAACAAAGATAGTTCAAGACTAGGGAACTAGCCTGCCCAAATGCTCTCTCTCTCTCTCTACTTAGTACACTGAGCTGATGAGACAGGACAGGGAGGAGTGTGCAAAGTCAAATAAGAAAGGGGGTAGTCCTACCCAAATAATCTCACTGCACTATGTTGAGTGATCAAATGAGATTGGACTGGGAGCAGTGACCAAAATGAGATTTACAGCAGAGGCGGGCAAATCCAAACACACCAAGTTTAAGACAACAACACTTGGGAGGGAGGACAGGGAAAAAAAACAGTAGACAACAACAAAGGACAGAAACAATAAAGCAAATATATAAATAATAAAGCAAATAAATAAATACAGCACAGTGCAAACTGAGTTGCAAAAAAGTGGGAGACACCACTGCCAGGTATTAAACCCAGGACCTTCTGAACTACAGTCAGAGAAACGCACCACTACACCAACTCAGCTCTGATCAGCCTTAAAGTATATTTATCTTTGATGCAAATAGAGACACCTCCACCTTTAATGCCTGCCTGTGAAGTAGCTGGCCTAAATGTGTGGAAGGCATTATAACCTAACACTGTTGGTGTGCTCTCCACAGCCTTAAACCATGTCTCAGTGACCACACAGATGTCAGCATTCTCTACAGTAAAGAGAGCTTCTAGAGCATGGACTTTACTGTTTATTCTCCTAGCATTGAGCAGTAATGCCTTTAGATTTTCTCGGTTTTGATTTGCTATGTCAGAAGTATTTTCAGTTTGGCATTGCCTAAAAAAAGCCTTATGGGGGAAGGCAATGTTTTAGCTAATATTTGAAAGCCTAACAGGGAGAGGTGCAGACCACCCCTGGCAAAGCAGCATGGTCTGTTGATCGTCTCCTTCCATGATGACAGCTATTCATATTGCAGTCATTTAGAATGACACCAGAAACTAAGCCAATTATTAAAGTCAATCAGCTTTTGTTCATATTGTGGGATCATCCTTGGAGAAGGTAAAATACTGCTCAATGCTAGGCTCATACCAGCCTGAGACACATAGCCCAAGAGTACCATGATGTCTCTCTTCATATAGTCTACTCTTTTATCTCACAGGGCCATGGCAGAATTTGATGCATTTTGGGTGGAACATTAAAAACATGCTGCTTCCTTTGCAGAACTTTATTAAGAGACCCCCCACACTTCAGCATCCCTTGACAATATTATTTGTTTTTTTCACAAGAGATAAAGCAGTAAGTCACAGAATCCCTATCATAATAAAACCAAACACAACAGCAAAAAAGGTGCAACATAGCAAAACCCTGATAGAAACACAGTTCAGTGAGGCATGAATGTGCAAAAATAATCCATACTTTCAACACATTTTTCTGGGAAGGACTAGTCCTTCTGTGTCCAGTGACCACAGGAACTACACCCCATACTCTGCTACATGTACTAATTCCACAATTACTATATCTTAGGCTCAGACTAGGGGGGACTACTCTTAGGCATCACAATCTCTATTTTCACTGTTACTGGCTCACCATGGCTCTGAAGACTGCAGTTCACGTCAACAGAAATACAAATGTATAAGCTGTTTATGACCAAGTGGGCATGACGTGACCTGCAAGCATACATTTCATCCTTTTAATGCAAGAAATCTGGAGAAAGGTAAAAATAATGCAGAGATAAAGATCCAAAATCAGGGACAGAATTTAATTAGTTCTCTCATAAACTTAGAAAGCCATTAGAATAACAGGAACGGTTTTGCATTAGCATTAATTTTCCGAAGGACACGAAGTCTGAAACTCAATGTCTGTCATTATTTAAAGTAGCATAGATCCCCAGTGAATTGCCAGAAATGCACAAATTTAAAAGCAAAAATCTGGACATTCTGTAAAAATCTGTTTTGCAAGAATACCTGCAGGTACTAAATAAAAGGCTTGGCTTTCAGATGTTAAATTAATAGGTTTAGTGTTAAAGATGACCTTTTAGCTATCTTGATATTGCATGCTTGTGTATGTATGTGTGTGCGCGCGCGCGCGCGTGTGTGTGTGTGTATATATATATATATATATATATATATATATATATATATATATATATAAAGGTTATGTGTTTTCCATGTGTTTTGTGTGCCTTACTCCTTGGTTTTGTAAGTAAGAAAAAACTGATTTATGTATGGAAACACCTTGGGATTTATGTGCCCTGAATGAGCCGGCTATGACTAGGAAGAAGGAAGCTCACACTTTGCCCAGCTATTGCTATGTGAGTAGGGAGGAATTTATAGTCCTTTGTGATGGTATGAGTGGACATATTGGAAGGTTTCATTACTGTCTATGTTGACTTATTTGGAGCATTGTGGTGTCGTATACAATACATATATATATATATATATATATATATATATATATATATATATATATACACATTTCTGGAGCATTATGATATTGTATACAAACAAGAAAATATATGAGTACATTATGACAATGCTGGGAAAGTTAATTTCCATTGGGCAACAATATTTCTTGTGTTGCTAGATGAAAGTTGTTTTTTATGGCTAGAGAGAGAATGTAAACAAAAACAAAACTGATTTTAAATATAAACATTGTTTGGCTAAAATAGAATGTTTAGATGACTGTTTATAAATGCAAGTGATAAAAAATGCTTGAAGTCAATGTTCTCTTTGGTCTCTATGCAAATATGTGTGCAGCTTATGAGCTACCTGGGATAGTTAGAATACCTTTTTATTTGTGTTTGGTGTGTTAATTTTGCTGCCACTGCCTGTTTAGGTATATTATCGTATATGTGTGTTGTATAATCTTGTGATGATTACTAAGTTAGTGCAGAACTGTCTGTCTTCATATTTTAATATTAGTTAATTCTTGTAGTCAAGTTTTAGGACATGCTAAGATGACAGTCCCTGCTGTTTTTCATCTGTATGTAGTTTTTTTTCCTGTTTTAGTCCATTTTTTATTGTGATGGATGAATTTGAATAGCAATTATTTAAGGAGTTGCTGGCCTTGGATGGTACTGATTTTTTTTCTAGAGTTTTTTTCTTGAAACTAACTGGTCAGCTCCTAACTGGTATAGTTTTTAAGGGGTCAGAATGAAAAATGACTTGATAGTTGTCGTACTGACGGGGGGACCCTCTAGTAATTTAGGAGATTAAATACTCCTAGTCAGGAAGAGCAGTGCAGATTCTGTCCTGGCTGTGAAACATGGATCAACTGTTTGTTTTTGCAGCAATTTTGTTGTAAGAGTATGTCAATATGGTCTACATTGAACTGTAATACCTTTAGATTTTCTTCCAATATACATATATGTTGCATGGCATTACCATTCTAGTGATGAAATAATTACTTAGAATTGCATTTGAAAAAATATGCTAAAATAATCTTAGTAATTTTCATTCTCTTTTGAACAGCTATTTTCAGTGTAAGCCAAGGTACGGCCTGTTTGTACATCCAAATAGACTTGTAAGGTTGAAATGTGCATCTCCTTCTTCAGTAATAACCAAGGTAACGGGGGAAAATGGCAGTGTACCGAAAAGAAGCAGCAATACAACTCCACCTGTGTGTTCTAGAACATCGGTATCAACTAGCAGATCAAGCTGCACTGAACTGGTATAATTTTTTGTACTTAAAATTATAATTATCCTGGTGCAGTATATGATTTTGAGATTTTTCAGCTCTGGTCACTGCCCATTAGTGCAGTTACTTCTTGCATGTTTTGACTTTTGTTGCCTCCTTGTCTCCTCTCTTTTTATAAGCAATGTTATTTGTATAAACAATGTTATCTGTAAGCAAATAACATGGCACAGAAATTTATAATTCTGACCCTATGTGACTCGGAATTCTTTCATGACATTCATTTGTCACTGGTCAGATAGATTGAAGATGTTCTTGATATTAACACTGCTGCTGTAGCCTAAGCTATATTGATTATATCCTGCATAGGATATAACAGCCAGCCAGCTTCTAAACCTTCAGGGCACCTTTTATGCAACCAAACCATTAGTTTGAGCTCAGCTGACTAAAAAGACAGGTTTGGGCACCAAGCCCTTCAGAGCTTTCCTGCAGTTGAAGAGAGTTGTTCTCTCCGGGCTTCAGAAGATCGACATTCAGCTTGCGCTGTTCTTCTTATAAGTAAATAAGTCCCCTTTGGGGAAAAACCTTCCACATGTTATTTTTAATTTTAAAATTTGCTTCCCTGTGTGGGAAAGTACTTTTCAGTTAGGAGTATGTGTTTTTTTATTGACTGTCACTCGACTTTCTTGTACTTTTAAATGTGAGTGCACTTTTGATTTTGGCAGTTCAAAAGTTGATTTAAACATTCTAAAATCATTTTTAGTAGAGTTGCATTTGAAAAAATATTCTAAAATTAGTTTAGTAATTATTCTATTTTGAACAGAGAAACTGTGGAGAAAAAGTGTTTACATTAGTTTTAGGGTCTAGAAAGTGCATTAAAGTGCTTTTTAATGTGTCTTTATTTATAAAAATGACTTTATAATACTTTTGAAATTTTTACTGGCTTGTGCTAGTTAGTTTCCCTGGGAAAGAGACACTATTTTCAGCTTGACCATGGAACAAACTACTGGGCCTGCAGTCAGTCATTCTCCCAGCTACAAAAAGAAAATGTTGGCTAAACAGCCTTTGCCACCACAGCAGGCTAGAAATTTGCTTAATCCACAGGTAGGGGATTCTGCTGTGGTCAAAGCTGGTTCCTCAGACCATTCATCTTTTTCCCCAGATCACTCTAGTATTGCTCATAAAGCCACTATGGACTGAAGGTTTGCCATGTATCTTGCAGCTTTTGGGGTCCCCTAGGGGAGACCCATTTTTGTTGCTGCTAGGAGAAGGGGCAGGAAAGGTGCTTCTGCTCAACCAGAATGTTGTAACCACCATGTGGGAAGCTGTTGCTGCCATTAAAAATACTATTTCCCTAATTTTCCATTCAAAAAGAAATGTATATCTTCCCCTACTCTAGTTTCACTCTGCAGGAGTACTTTATTAAGTCTGACTCAGGGTCTTGTACAGGCTATTGTCACTTCTTATCAAGTGGTTACTGGTAAGAGAAAAAGGCATTCCTCTTTTCCTGAAGAGAATGAAGAAACTGAACCTGAGAAGGAATGTGAAGGGACAGAGGAAGGTTTTTCTCCTCAGAATTCTGATTCAGACAGAGGAGAGCATGTTATATGAATCTTCCTGTCAAGGAGTTTCTTTCAGTGAGACTATTTCCAGAATGTGCTAGTGTTTTCAGTGGGAGAACACTGAGGTTTCTCAGACCCTCTGAAAATACTGTGGATTATTATAACTGGAAGTCCCAGAACCTCCTCCAGTTCCCCCAGTGTTGCCAGCATTGGAGGGTGTGTTTGTCACAGCCAGTGGTTTCCCTGACAACCAGCCTGCTGCACCTAAGGAAACAGATGTACAATGCACAATGTTCCTCGGTCTTTCATATTTCTATTCACTCATCCCAGGCCTGCCACAGCAGCTATAGCTCTACTCAGTCCAGCTACTGCCAAGCATTTTGATAACTATAACCCTCTCCTTTCTGACAAGGATGGTAAAATAATTGATAAGTTTGGGGAAGCATGTAGGCCTCTAAACTTTAATTTTCATAATTTTACATTGTCATGCTCATATGTTAAAGTTCATTCTGGCTAATTGTGAACTATGAAGTAAGAGGAAGAGTCTGTTCTGTGTGGTTTAGTTTCTTCTGTTTCCTAGATCACTACTCATTGCTTGTAGTTACTACATCTAGGGCTGTTGCCACTGGTACTGTGTTGAGGAGGTTTTCCTGTCTGCATCCTCAAACCTTCCAGATGATGTAAAAATGAGATTTTAAATTCACCTATAATAAAGATTTTTTTTTTGGTCCCTCTGCCACAGAGGTTATCAAAAATGTGAAGAAAGAGGTAAGCTGATGCAGAGAATCTCTAAGATTTTCAGCCCTTCATCCCTAAATTTTCCAAGGGTTTTTCTGCTCCCTTGTCCAATTTTGGTAAGAAATAACACAGTTTCAGCAAAATGCCAGCAAGCAGATGTTTAAAAAAACAATGGCAATGAGGTTCCAAAAAGAAAGCAGGAGTCACTCAAAATAAAGGGTTGATGTAATGGGTAAGGTATTTACCTCACATACATATGGTACCAGGTTTGATTCTGACTTGAGAATCATGGCTAGGTGCAACAATAGGTCCTTGACACTTTTAACATAATAATCACCTAAGTCAGAATGACTATGTAAGGGACCTTGTACTTCTGTCTCATCATCATCATCAACCCCCCTTTTTCCATTTTCTACATGGGGGTCAGGGTGTTGAGTCTACTGTCGCCATCTCTCTCAATTCAGTGCCACTCTCCTGCCTTCTTCAACACTCATGCCTGACTGTTGCAGGTCTTCTCTCACACAATCCATCCATGTCTTTGCTGGATGCCCTTATTTTCTCATGTTTTCTTCCTGTCTGTCCCAAATCTTTTTCACCAGATTGTCTTCTGCTTTTCTGCACAATTGCTTGAACCACCATAATCTGTTCTCTTTGACCTTTTCTGCAATTGGAGCTACTTTGGCTTCTGTTCTTATGTCCTAATTCCATCATCTATCCCACAGTGTGCATCCTACCACTTGTCTCAGGCATTTCATCTCCATCACCTCTAACTTCCTCAGCTGCTTTTCCTTTACTGCCAAGTTTTCCATGTCATACAGTAGTACTGGTTGTACCACTGTTTTGTGCACCTTACTTTTCAGCTTCTTTGGCATTATTCTGTTCATAGCCAGCCTTAGGCATAGGCCAACTAGGCAGCTGCCTAGGGTGCCACTCTAGAAGGGGGGATTTACTGGTATTTCATTTTTTGTAGTAAAGAAATGTTTTTTTAAAAATGTGTTGAATTAATATAGGAAGAAGTGAAGAGTAAGACTAAATGAGAAAAGCAAATAAAAAAGTAATCTGGATGGTGTAGGTAGACCAGGATGGGGGCACCTGGTGTGTGTGTGTGGGGGGAGCACTGTGGAGCCCTTTTGCCTAGGGCACCAGTTGACCAAAGTCTGGCCCTGTTTCTGTTATATAATACATCTGACACTTTGTGCCAGTTGGCTGATACAACTCTGATTCTATCTTTGACCTCCTTTTTCACACTTCCCTTCTCCTCAACCACACCTCCTAGATACTTGAAACTGTTAACCTGTTCCACTATTTCAACTTCAGTCTCAATTCTCATCTTCTTCTGAACTCCACCATTTGCTGCCATTATAACTGTCTTATATGTGCCTTCATTTTTCATTCCATTCCCCTATCATTTGCTGAAATTCTTGCTCAGGGTCTGTCTGTAATGCTCCATTGTCTGCATACAGCAACTTTGTTGATCTGTCTTCTCTTACTTGTTTGCTAATGTAGTCCATCACCAGTATGAACAGCAGTGGGCTCAGAGCTGAACCCTGGTGCACATCTACTCCTACTGGGAACCCCTCTGTATGACAGAACACTGTTAGTACCTGACTCGGGTCATTGTACATAGCTTGCACTATTTCTACCAGTGTTTCTGGGACTTTGAACCACTGCAGGACTGTCCAAATCAGCTTTCGTGGGACCTTGTCATATGCTTTCTCCAAATCTAGGAATGCCCAATTGGACTCTTTCCTTATCTCTAGCTTCTTCTCAACTATATGTCTCACTGCAAACATCAGGTCAGTTGTGCTACATCCTGATCTGAATCAGACCTGCTCATCTCCAATCATACTTTCTACTACTCTTTGTATTCATTTATCAGTCGCTCCCTCCAGAACTTTCATGCAATGTGGCACGAGTTTGGTACATCTGTACTGCCCACAGTTGTGAAAGCCCCTTTTGTTCTTGAACACTGGCACTAGTATGTATATTCTCCAGTCATCTGGAATACACCTTTCTCTCCATATTGCTATGAGTACCCTCTTAAGTCATTTCTCCTCTATCTCACCCAGCATCTTTATCATATGTGCTGTGACCTCATTTAAGCCTGCTGCTTTCCCTGACTTCATTTTACTTAGTGCTGTTATTAATTTTTTAAGGTGGGCTCCTCCTCATCTTTCATCATAGGCTATGTCTGGGGCAGTAAAGCTTCTGTCGGGTCTTTTTCATTCAGAAGTACTCCTTTCATTTGCCGTTGATGTCCTGTGGACTGGTGAGCAGGTTGTTGCTAGCATTCCTTATTTAGAGTGTCTGCCTATCTTCTTCATCTCTTTGTCTTTGCCTTGCAACCTGATAGAGTTTCTTTGTGCCATCTACTGACTTACTTTTCAGACAGCAGGTAGTGCGCCTCTGATGCCTTGTTCTTTGCTACTGCAATTCTTTTCTTAGCTTCTTTGTTAGCCAATTAGTATTCCTTTCTAGCCCGGTCTGCCTTTTCTATCACCCACTTTTCCTGCACTCCTTTGTTTTTTGATGACTTACTGAACTTCTGCATTCTACCACCAGCTTTCTTAATATACCATATTTGCATACCTGGCTCGGCCACATATCTGTTCTGTAGTTTTTACACTTGCAGTTTTGAGTCACTGCCATTCTTATTTAGGTCTACCTGTTTCCACTTTGTCTTGAGGTGCTAGAGCCCTGAGTAATTCTTTGAACTGTTGTACTTTCTCTCCAGTCAAATTCCAGGTCTTCAGCCTGGTCTCTGTTGACCTTTGAGCCTTCTCTGACCACTGCCTGCAGCTGATTCTGCCAACCAGTGGTTTATGCTGTGGGCTGACTGTTTCACCAAGGATGACTGTGCAATTGCTCATTCTACCCCAGTTCCCTTTCCTTACTAGGATGAAGTCTACCTGAGTCTGTCTTTCTGAACCATGTGTTGGCTACTATCAATCCATTTGGCAGACAAAAGTCTATAATGGCCTCTGCTTCTTTATTCCTGTTGCCTCACCCACATAGACCCAGGCAGTCCTTATTTCCTGTTCTGTCTTTTCCGATATGGTCATTCTAGTCAGACATTATTAACACAAATTCATGTTATCCTGCTTTACCCAGTAGGTGTTGCAACTTCTGTCTGAATGAACTCTCTGCCTCATTATCACAACTGTGCTGTGAGGCATAGGCTGAGGTTATGAATACTGCCCTATCATTACACAGGAGTCTGATTGCCATGAGTCTATCAATAATTTTAATGACATCCCTGACTGTCATATGAAGTCTGTCTCTCACCACAATTCCAACACCATTTATAGCCTGTCCTCCTCACTCCTCATGAGTAGTATAGTTTGGATCGCCAGCCAAGAGGCTTTGCTGCACTGCCCTTCCACCTTGTCTCCTGGATACATAGGATGTCCACCTCCTCCTTACCATTATGCCATCCACTTCCAAGCTGTGTTCGGTTAATGAGCCTGCATTGCAAGTAGCAATTGCTAGTTCATGTTTAGCAGGTTAATGGTTTTACATCCAGCTTTCATTCAACAGAGCTATTCCAGGTAACCCAAGCTGGGCAACTAGACTCTAGCCAACCAGTAGCTTATTGACTAAGGGTTGCTGGGCTTCTGGTGGGCACACACTGGCCAGTAGGGGCACATACACCCCTCCAACCATTAGCATGGGACCCTGGCATAGGTCAGAGTAGGCTGGTCCTTAACCCATTTATCAACAGCAAATACCCATGCCCATCTGGCAACATTAATCAACATGACCAAATCACCTAGAGCCCTTCCTGCTCTGTCACTCCCTTATCCCTTCCAGAAAAATCTGAATTTCTGTTTCTCTCTTTGGCAACAGACAAATGGGTTCTGAGACTGATTCAGAAGGGGGATGTACAGATGACAGTGGGAAGAAACCCTTCCTTTCCTGGGAATTCTGCATCCAACAGACCAAACCCCTCTGTTCACTCTTGTCCTACACTACAGGCTTTCGGGGGAGGGGGGAGTAATAGAAACAGTTCCTCCTTCACAGTGGGCAAGAGATTTTTAATCAGAAATGTTCCTGGTGCTAAAGAAAGAAAATGCGTGGATACCAGTTCTGGACCTTTCTTTCCTAAACCAGTTTGTGATGGTGCCTAATTTCAAAATGCTTTCAGTACACAGTCTTTCACCTCTTCTTCCTCATTTGAGTTTTTGATAACATGTAGTTTAAAAGACACTTATCCTCACATTGCTATCTATCCAGACTCAAATGTTTCTTAAGATTTTGCGTGTCTGGATCACATTACTAGTTCTCTGCCTTAGTATTTGTGCTATTCATTGCAGGATTGTGTGATAGTTGTTACAGGAAACACCACAGTGATGTGGCACATAAACACAGAAGGGGGAACCAGGTCTTACCCCGTATGCACACTAGCCATGTTAGACTGGAATATAACTGTCACAAAGTACCCAGTTCCAGTTATAGCACATTGCAAGCTTCAGGGTATTCACATTTTCCATATTTAGATAACTTGTTATCTTTGCAGAGTCTTTTTCAAAGTGTCAAGAATTTTGCAGTTGTGTGAGAGATTTCTTATGCAGGCTGGGATTCCAAAAGAACTTTCAAAAGTCTTTTTGACTCCATCACCACAAATTATGTTTTGAGGTGTCTGGTAGACACCTCAGTATAAAATATCTGAAGTCTCTTTGGTCCAAGCACCAACATCTATTATTCTTTCACATTCCAGTTTATGAAAAGACAAATCACTTGGCGGTGGCATCAACTACCTCTCTGTCCTGGTCTCTGCTTCTCTCCTTCTGCTCCAAAACAGTCAGTCACCAAAGACACCTCAGACTTTGCTTGGGGAGATGTCAAGGGGGAGAAAACTGCAAGGTATCTGGGGCAACAAAGATTAACACAAGCACATAAAATGTAAAAGAGATGCTTACCTTTATCAAAGCACTCAACTGTCTGAATCACCTTTGGTCCCCAGTACCACTTCCAGTTGTTTTGAAGAATACCACAGTGATGTGATATGTTAACAATCAAAAGGGAACCATGTCATACCCCCTATGCAAAATAGCTATGTTAACATGGGATACTGTTTAACAGCACAGTCTCACTCTACTGCCTTCCTTCATTCTTTCAGAGCAAAACTGAGCAGCACACAAGCTGAACAGGACAAAGACTTTATCCATCTGTGGTGAGACCCTCCAGTAGACCATTTTGCCTTCTCACTGAATAATCAGCTGGCAAAATTCTGCTCTAGGGCTCCATGCAAGAAGACCTGGAAGGCAGATGCATTTTCTTTGGACAGGAATGTTTTTGTATGCTGTTCAACCCTTTCCATTGATATCCAAGGTACTTCTGAAGATTCTGAAGGAATCTCCCATGTCATTATGGTGGCCCCCTTCTGGCCCTGGCAACAGTGTTTCCTGCCTTCTTTTAGAATTGTCTAGGGGCAATTACCACAAGATTCCTCACAGACTGGATCAACTCACACAAGAACATGGGTGTTTGAGCCATCCTGACCTCAAACACCTTCAACTGGCTGCCTGGATGACAGGGTCTTAATACCTTTTAGGCACCTGTTTACAGAGGACAGGCTGCAGGTATTAATGGAGGCAAAAAACCTTGTTACTAGAAAATGATATATTAGCAAATGGAAAAGGTTTTCTAGTTGGTGCCAACAACATAACCATCGCCCATTCAGGATTAGTGTTCCTATGGCTTTGCTATATTTGTGTGAGATATATTCCTATGGCCCGTCTTACTCCTCTATCAGTGTTCATTTATCAGCCATTTCAGCATGTATGCGCATGGATCCCTCTCTTTCACGACATTTTCATGTTTTTGAAAGGAGTTTTGCATAACAGACCTCCAAGACAACTGATAGCTTCTCCTTGGAATCTTAATTTTGTGTTAGGGATGCTAACACTTCCTCCTCCATTTGAACAAGTTTTTCTGGCTGACTTGAGATTTTTAACATGGAAAACAGTATTGCTGGTTTGGACTGACCTCTGTGTGAAGAGTATCTGAGTTGCAAGCTCTTCTGATGAGTCAAAATGAGGGAGAAAGGAAACTTTGTACCTTGATTGTCCAACAAATAGCTCAAGTGCTATCTTAACAGCACAGAGTCTTTCAGAACTTCTGATCAGTTGTTAATTTCTTGTGAATATATGACAGGACAACCTTTGTCAAAGCAGATTATTTCTAAATGGTTGTTTCGGGCTATTACGTTTATCATTCCTACCACAAGAAAAATATTCCAGACAGGATCAAGGCACATTCTACCAGGGCCTTGGCTATATTTATGGCTTTCTGGAAGAGGCTGGCTCTGGAAAGTATTCTATATACTTATACAATTTAGTACAAGTTACATTTCTTCTCCAGGTCTAGGTCAGGCTTTGCTAAGACCATTATACAGGGGTTCCTGGACTCTCCTATTACCAATTCCCAGTTGTTTTAGGCTATGACAATCTACCCATATAGCTTAGGCTACTGCAGCAGTGACTAGTATTATAAACGTAGTACAGTTGTGTTAAGCAAACTTACCATAACAGTAGACATTCAAATGAACACTGCTGGAGTAGCCAATCTCATCATCTCTCCCCATTGTTTTTTGGTGTGTTTTCTATGCCATTGTGTGGACATTTATTTTTTTGTTGTGCCTAGTGATGTCCTCTCAGGACTCAGCCTCTCTTTCTCAGTTAGCATGAAAGCTCTGAAGGGCTTTGTCCCCAAACCTGCCTTTTAGTTAGCTCAGCTCGAGTTTCCAGACAGTTTAGGTGTGTGAAAGGTGCCCTGAAGCCTTGAAAACTGGTGTTAGCAGGGTTTGACCTATATAATTGCAGGTATTGCAGCAGTGGTCATGTGAACATCTACTGTTATAGTACCTTTACTTCAACAACTGTCATTTATCATCCCTGAGCTGAATAAGTAAAACAATCTTCATGCATTTCCTAATATTCTTTAATTCTAACAGAGAATCTCCAAATCTTTTCTTATCTTTTTGGTAGATTCTTGAACTGGAGAAGGTCTAATGCTATATTTTACTACTATTTATTTATTTTTTGCAAACTCTGTTTTTATATTTGGTTTGCACAGTACATACATTTACACTTAGATTAAAGCATTTAAAACTATGTGGTGGAGAAAGGGAGGAGGAGAAGAAAGAAAATCCGATTTCATATAAAACCCCTCTGTTTCCCAGCACAGAACTGTAGGAAGAGTTTGTAGGGTAGGTGTCAGCTCCCCCTCTGTCTCCCAGCACAGAGCTGTAGGAAGATTTTGAAGGGTAGGTGTCAGCTCCCCCTCCATCTCCCAGCACACATCTGTAGGAAGCGTTTGAAGGGTAGATGTCAGCTCCCCCACCGTCTCTCAGCACAGAGCTGTAGGAAGAGTTTGAAGGGTAGGGGTCAGCTCCCCCTCCGTCTCCCAGCACAGAGCTGTAGGAAGAGTTTGAAGGGTAGGTGTCAGCTCCCCCTCCGTCTCCCAGCACAGAGCTGTAGGAAGAGTTTGAAGGGTAGGTGTCAGCTTCCCCTCCGTCTCCCAGCACAGAGCTGTAGGAAGAGTTTGAAGGGTAGGTGTCACCTCCCCCACCATCTTCCAGCACAGAGCTGTAGGAAGAGTTTGAAGGGTAGGTGTCAGCTCCCCCTCCATCTCCCAGCACAGAGTTGCAGGAAGAGTTTGAAGGGTAGGTGCCAGCTCCCCCTCCATCTCCCAGCACAGTGGTGTAGGAAGAGTTGGAAGGGTAGATGTCAGCTCCCCCTCCATCTCCCAGCACAGAGGTGTAGGAAGAGTTTGAAGGGTAGGTGTCAGCTCTTGAGGTGAGTGGGGGGCAACAGCTTGTGGTAGGGGATTTGCAACATATTTCCATCCACAAAAAGGTAGAACCCTATACTTCTTCCATGTGCTGTGCATTCTACTGCTGTTTCCTTTGCATTTTTATGACACGTGTTTTGCCACAGTCTCATTCAGGTCCACAAGGAAACCTGCATAGATATTGCAAATCCTCCTATGTGGCACAGTGTTTTTAAACATGCTTCACTGCTGCAGCAGAATTCTTTCTTTATATTAATTGCTCGCATTGAATTTACTTTATGGAATTACTCTGTGCATCTTTCTTGACTATATGAAGAGAGGCATTACTGATCACACTGAATATGCATCAAAGGCAGGTATGTGCATTACATTGAGCAGCATTTTACCTTCACCAAGAATGATGCCACAGTAGGAACAAAAGATGATTGATTTCAATAATTGGCTTAGTTTCTGAATATTTGTCAGAAAGGAAGGACATGGTTAATAAAACAATGTTGCTTTACAAAGGATGGTCTGCATCTCCCCCCAGGCTTCTGAATATTGGCTAAAACTTTATCCACCCCTGTAGAGTTTTTTTCAGGCAAAGCAAAACTGGCAAACCTACCAATGTAGCAAATAAAATCCAAAGAAACCTAGTCAATCTTAGGAGCCTGAGGAAGAAACTCCATACCATTAAATCTCTTCTCAATCTGGAGAATATAGACATCTGTACCTTTACCAAGACCTGGTTTAAGCCTGCAGAAAGTACTCCAGCAGTGGAAGGCTTCAGTGCCTACCACACATTTATACCATCAGCTGCACAGACAGGGACCAAAGGTGCAGGAGTCTCAATCTACATTAGCAACAAGTGCACCTCTGGGTTGGTTAAGCAGGATGATGCCTTGGAGTTTATCCACATGGATATCATCATATACAAAGTCCCATACCATATCCTAGCAAGCTATATGCTACCCTTTGTGTCCCAAGAGACACTCACCATTAAACCAAATACTCTGTTCATGAGAGACTTTAATGCTCCCTCTATTGAGTGGGAAACATACACTGCCTCAAACTCACAGGCATAATGATTGCTGGACTTTATTAACACAAATAGCTTTGAGCAGATAGTGCACACACCGACGAGAAGTTCAAACATATCAGACTTGTTACACACCAACATTGGAGAGTGCCCCCATTGTTACATCCTCACTGGTGTGGTCAGACCACAAGACTCTCTCCTTCTAAATAAAAATCCACTTGGTAACCCTAGCAAACCCTGTAATAGTTAGGAACTATTCCAAAATAAACTACTCTCTGTTAAGTGATAGTTTGTCAAAATTCAGTGCCCTCCAAATTCTGAGTTTACAGCAATCTATGCAGAATTGCTCACAGAGATCCTGTACAACCACATAGATGGCTGTATAGATGCTTCTGTAATTACTAGAAGTAAGTCTAAAACAAACTTTAAAAACAAACCACACTAGTGGAATGCTAACCTTAATAATGGTATATAAAGAAAGGAAAAACATCATGGCTACAATCAGGAAGAGCAACTCCCATAATGATAAGAGCTCTCTAAACTAAACAGGAAACTAAGACGACTAATGAAGTCCAACAAGACCAACTATGAGGTCAGGATAGCCACACAGGATAAAGGCATCCACAAGGCCTTCCACAGGTATGTCTATAGACTTAAAGGTAGCACACAGCAGTTTGCCAAACCGATGGTCAGTGGTGCCACCCTCAGCAACAAAGAGAATCTGTTCACTGATGAATTCAGCTCAAACTTCTCCTCATGAAATACCTATAAGCATAACCCCCAACTATTAGCAAGTAGCAGGTTCTAGCAGCATTTGCCAAAGCCAAAAATACAACTTCAGTGGGCCCTGACAATATACTCAGTTGCCTTCTAAAAAGCTTGAAACATCTATCAGGACAACTTGGGTAACTTTTCAACCATATCCTCAAAACAGACTTTGTGCCATGTGAATGGAGGACTGCAACAATTATCCCACTTCACAAGGGTGGACCACTAACTAACCTCAGAAATTACAGATCCCTTTGTCTGGCTAGTTCAATATATAAAGCAATAGACGGAATTATCATGGAAATAATCAACAAAGACATAAGTAACCTTCAGACACTGGACCCAACTCAGTTTGGTTTTGTAAAAGGAAGGTCATGCCTACTAAACCTGGTAGACATCTTTGAGAAGTGATGAAAGGAAAACCATGCATATTGCCTGCCTGGACCTGACTAAGGTGTTTAATACAATAGCCTATTCTGACATAGCTGGCAGACTCACCAAACTCTGCATAAGCCTCTACACAACTCACCATATTGCCAGCAGGCTGACAGACAAGGCCCAAGAAATCAGGGTTAGTGTGAGACCACTTCCACCAAGAGACCATTCACCAGTTAGGTACCTCAAGGCTTCATGCTGAGACCACTACTATTTAGCACCTACTTCTCATAGGTAAAGGCTGATGTCAAGGACATTTGGTTGATCAAGTTTACAGATGACTGCAAATTGGGAACTACCATAGATTCCTCCCATGACACAAACATCTTACAAGAGGGTCTAGCATGAACAAATGACTGGTGACAAAATAATAGACTAAACCTCAATGCCAAGAAATGCCTTTTGTGAAAACTGCCACCCAGACTAATTACTCCATAGAAAAGACACTTCTAAGAGCAGACCTAGTAGTCATGGATCTGGGAACATATGTAGATGTCAATATGGACTTCAACCAACATGTAGCCAAGGAATTAAGAAAATCATTCTATGTCACCCAATCTTATAAGTAAGGGCATGACATCCAGGTCTAAAGAAGTCAGTGTCAACTTATTCAGCCCTTATCAGACCCATCATTAAGTATAATGCTCACTTTGGCATGTAACTGTCCAGACATATGCAACAGTTGGAATGCTTACAAAGGTTCCTTACCAGGAAGATCCAGGGTATAAACACATTGTCCTATTTGGATCAACTTAAAACTATGTCTCTATACTCAGTCTCCTAGAGATTACTGAGAGGCACAATACACCTGGCATAGAAGGCATTCTCAGATCCAACTTTGATGGACCTTTTACACATCAACAAAATGAACAGCATCAGAACCACTAGATCCAAGGATTTAAATTTTACTTGTGATATAAATAGGATATATTGGTGAGACAGATATGTGTCTCAGAGCATCTCCATGCTCTGGAACAGGTTCCCCATCCATGAGGTGAAGTATAGTCCATCCCTAACCTTATTTAAGTGTAACCTCGACTAATAGATGGGATATTGAAATATCACCCCACATCTGGCTCCCATGTCTCTGATATCCAGAGGCAGACAGTAACTATGCCTAAACTAATATTCCTCCCCCCACATAATCTTAAGAAACTTTCTGACTAACATATCCCCTCCTAATAAATGCCCATGATACATAGAAACACAGTTAGATTTGGCTGCCCAGGTAGGCTTATAAAGGCCTTGGCAGTCATGATCCTATGAGTTACATTCAAGTGAAAGGTAACAAAAGTAAGATGTTACAGGATCATTTTAGTAAGGTGTGTAGTGCTTGGCATACAGTGTAATAATGCAACTGTAAAACTAATACATCCTTGTGTAGAAATGGATTGATTCATTACTTGTAGGGAGAAAACTATGGATATGAGTCATCTCAATAATAGCCCTGCTGTACAGTGAGTTTCTATGTTATACCACAAGGAATTAAGGAATTATTGTTAGATAGAAAACATGTGGAGTAATTTGTGCATCTGTGAAGATGAATATGCAATAAAGTGATCATTCTGTAGTAAACGACTGTTTATTACCATGCGATAGACAGCTGTTTACTACAGTGTGAGAAATGTGTTATTACACTGTATGCCAAGTACAATAATCTTAACATTTAGGTGCCTTTAAGAAGGTTTTGTAACGCACCTCTAAGTGCTATTAAGTTTGGGGCTTGCATTGGGGAAGCACTTAACAAGTTTCATCTTTTTCCTGATTTCAGAACATAATCATAACATTTCATGTACTACAAATAAATTCCTAGTAAAGTTTATCATACTTGGCATACAGTGTAATAACACAGATGTCACACTGTAGTAAATGGCTAGTTTATTGAAGGTTCACTTATGCGAACCTCCATTCCTTGAACAAAAAACATCAAATGTTCACTTCAGCGAACATTTACATCACTGAAGAATTTACACAGGGAAAGGAAACATATGGCCAACATAAGGAAATTTACCCTTTTCCCTACTGTAGTGTAATCTTGGAGTTGGTATATATAGTTAAGTGGGTGTGCAGCTGCCCACGTGAGTGGGTTTATAATACTCCAGTTTGTGTTATGGGAAAATGTTGGGCAAGTAGTTACTTTCCCCATATAACACATTCAGTGAAGTGAACACTTGCTGAAGTGAATGTTCGATGGTTTTTGTTCTATGAATGGAGATTCACTGAAGTGAACCTTCAATGAAGTAATATTGACACCTACCACATGATAATAAACAGTTGACTACTACAGGATGATCATTTTACTCCATCTTCAACGTCACAGATGCAAAAAGTATTTCAAATGCATTATTTCCAGCACTAATCCCTTGCGGTATTACATACAAACTCTCTGTACAGTAGGGCTGTCATTGATGTGATTTACACATCCATAATTTTCTTCCTAAAAGTGATGAATCAATCTATTGGTAGAAAATGATTTTTTAGTTTTCGTCTGTTGTATTACACTGTTTGCCAAGCACTATACACCTTACTATGAATATTATGCTGAACATCTTATTTTTGTTACTTTTCACTTTAATATAGTTACGTTTATCTTTTTAATTTATTGTCTGATTGAGTAACTGCATGTGCTGTATTCTGTTTAATTTGTAATAAAATCTGCTGCAGACTACAATAAACATGTCTGCCCACTACAATCTGTTTTTTCTCACTACTGCATTGTCAAAGTATGAAGCTGGATGCCATGGAATTAGGAAGTAATTGGACAATTGCTGAGCATAAAGTAAAAAGCAGCAATGTATAAAATCTTAATAAGTATAGATCAACTGAAATAACTAAAGTAAAAAAGTACTCATTTTAGAATAAAAAAGTCAACTTTACAAGATGAGGACATAATTATTACAAAAAGAAATGGTTAAAAAAATTGCACTTGATCTTTAAGGAAGAGTTGAGGCAAACTGTTTTAGGCACTCCATTAGGGAAGATGTTTTGTTGGTCAAGCTTCTCCTGCTTTGAACACTATTGCCTTGTCTAAAGTAGTCCCTGAAGAAGGAAGAATATGAGATAGAGAAGGGTGGCCAAATATCAGGCAGTCGTGCTTCCTCCAGTTATACCTACTGCTACGAAGCAGACTTCATGTGGCTTTCTACAGAGATAGGACCACGAAACAGGACTGAAAATGAACTGTAACAAAGAGCTTATGCAAGGTCATTTTTACCATTATTATTGTGCTAAGGTAGTAAATACATTAATTTGAGAAGCCTATGTGCCCCCTAACAGCCTGCACCTGGAGCAGCTGCTCCCTTCACCCCATCCGACTTACAGCTCCGATGTAGTTTTCTTAGCTAGGCTAGCCAAGCAATCACCTGTTTTTTGCCTGTCACAGTTCCCTTATTTTTCCTTTCTTTGTTGCATTTTTGCATCACACTTTCAATATACAGCATAGGATAGCATTTTTGTATTTCTCTGAATGCAATTCTGAATTTAGTCTTCATTACTTTTTGATTGCATTATTTCTCCTCTCCTGATGTGCCCTGTCTAGACTTACATTACAGTAGTTACCAAACTGACTCAACAGCACAGTGGGAAGGGTTGAAAAGGGGCACATTTTCATAGTGATGCGCTACACAATTTTAAAAGGATCTGTGCTGGTACAAGGGGAGTGCACCACAAGCGTAATAACAAACCACATAGTGATCACAGCTCAGGATTTAGGCAGCAGCAATTTGCCGTGTTCTAATTATGTGGCAAAGAAAATTGGGAAAAGTTCTGAAATAGGCTGCAAAGCATCAGAAACTCATTGGCTGTTAGGCTGTCTAATTTAGTCATTTCTCAGCATCATACACAGCTCTTTTGCAAAATAATTCAGGATCTCTGGCAAATTTTCTGACCTTCTCTGGAGACTGATCAGTGGGGTGCTGCACCACTGTGGAGGTGCAGTGGTGCAGCAGTTAACATTGTCGCCTCACAGCAAGAGGTTCTTCAGTTTGATTCTTGGCTGCGGTGCCTTCTGTGTGGAGTTTGCATGTTCTCCCTGAATCGTGTGGGTTTCCTACCATATTCTAAAGACATGCATTTGGTGCATTTCTCCCTGGGCGTCTGCTTAAAATAGGCTCTTTCCTGGTCAATAAATGTTAAATAAATAAAAATAACACAGGGGTATTCATGTGAATATATATTTGCCTCCAGAGTATTCTGCTTTCTTTTCTAATTTCTCCATGTTTTGTATAACCTGGTTTAGTATTTCTCTTGTATCTGTTCACCACTCATTAAAATGAAAATATTCATGTGTATCTTATTGTTTCTTAGTCAGAACAATAGCAAACGTAATAAAAGAATAAAACTACTTTATCTTCTTTTTTCCCCCTTATTTTAAGACAAAAATGTCAGAACAATGCACTCCAAGCACGTCATCTGACATGCTGCAGAATCAGTACCCTGAGGTCATGAAACAGCCACAGCTAGGTAAAGCTAATGTTGTTAAAGTAACTGATGATGTTGAAGTAATCATTAGCGAAATGAGTTCGTTCACTAACACCCACACAAAGGTAAGAGCCTTCACTTTCACTCTCTGCTGTGTGTTATCCTAAAGTCACTGTGGATGTTCTAGATCAATATAGCTTTTGCACAGTCAAAAAGTCGTCTGTATGGAAGAGGAAATAATAATTTAAACTTCTTAGATTTGTGAGTGCCTACCTTGTAGAGCAATACATTTATATTTGCTGTTGTATTTGTTTGTTGAATCAAGTGCAGCTTCCCTAGTAGCAGTAAGAAGAAACAGGTAAAAACAAACATGCAGTTTATACTCAGACCTGTTCTGTTTTCATATATCCATATCACTGTCTGTTAAATAAATTCGTTAGAGTCAGACTGTAAAAATCATTGAGTTATTCAAAAACAATGTCAATCAATAACAAACAATAATGCAGGAGAACTTGAGTATCTTAAACTCTAATGTACATTAGGAGCCAAAAAACCATACACAAGTTTGTACAGAATTTTGTCTAACTTTATTCACAGAGTACACCTGTTTTATACAGGTCATTATCAGTTTTGCCCACCTCACTGGTGTGGTCAGTGACAGGGTCTTTACATCACAGTAATTCATAAAAAGTGCTGAATTTGTGTTTTTCAAAAAGTCTTTTTCCCATGAGAATGTTACAGCCTTGCAAGCAGCTGGTCAGTCACGATGACCTCCTGAGGATGTAGCCAATTCAAGGTTCTCTGATTAGTTCAAATACAATAGATGTATGTCTTCCTTAATGCCTTTCTTTGTCTTCCTCGTACCCAGCTGCGCACTATCAGAGATAGTGCACACAAGGCTACTCTCCTGGTGGAGGCAGGAAAGAGGACACACATGCGAACAGATTTATTATTTTCTAACTTTGCAAAATAATCTTTACTTGAAAGACATGAGCCAGGCTGTGTTTGCAAGCTGCCAAGGTCAAATTTCTGATTACACTGCAGCTTGTGCTTCAAGCAATGCAGGTTTATTTCTACTATTATTCTAGTAAGACAGAATTAAATGCATTACATAAACTTTGTTCTCTATTATGGATTTAAGTACATTTATTCCTAACTAAAGCACACATTTCTCTATATATTTGATCACACAACTTATATATGTTTGAATGTTTAAATACACATCTTCCTAAGCAGCACACATTGTAAATATATTTTTCTAGGCAGCATGTATGTAAATATATTTTCTAAGCAGCATGTATAGATTTTTCTAACATTCTCCCTCCTGTTAATGCATTTAATGCTTATTTGAAACATAAACAGTATTAGTTCATTTCTTAGCCTTTTCCTTTCAAGGATTTTCAGCTAAGTAAGTCATTTGTTTTATATTTCAGATAGGCTTTCACTTGGTATCAACAAATTCAATTCCATATCTTGGTACATGGTTTCAGTCACTGATACATCAACTAAATCTTTAACCAATTTTTTCACACAGGGTATCCCGCAGCAGACACATGCTCCAATTATGAGCAGTACCACACAAATTGCAATCAGAATGTTCATAAGGACCGACCCCCACCCCCCAAACAGATTCTGGAAAAAGTTCGTCAGTGGGTTTGGGCCTGGTTCCGCCATTGCTGACACCTGCTGTATTACCTCCAGGTGATCATTAATTTCATGCTGGTTGTCTGGAATGTACGCACAGCATTCTTCCTTGATAAGCGCGCACGTACCACCTCTCGCCGCTAGGGTGAAGTCGAGAGCCATTCGGTTCTGTAATACAACTGTTCTCATTGCATTCATTTCATCAGTCACAAGTTCAAGAGCGGAAAAAGTCGCATTGCTCATTACTTCGAGGAGTTTTGACAATTTCCTCAGTTCCCAAATTGATTTGACTGCTCCGTAGGCTGGGAATATCCCAGCCCAGGATATAACACTGTCACTCAAGTCCATATGGGTCAATTTTTCTTTGTCCTTCACAGATGAATGATCCTTCCAGCTTGCTTCAATCTTACCCACTGGATTAGTAGGTTTTCTGACTGTATTTTCGGCTTGCTGAGCTACGTCTCTCACATTACGTATTTTACCCAGGGGCAATTCTGCAGTATGTCTTATGGCTGGAACCAGATAACCCAAAAAACAACTGCCGGACCAATTCTCAGGTAACCATTTATAGGCTTTCTTCCCACAAACAAAATAACAGTTTTCTACTTTTGTACTGATGCGGGTTAACCCTGAATGAAACATTTTCTTATCTATAACAGATAATTGTCTATATATTTCAGGAGTTTTTTGCACATCTCTCAATGTTGTTTTCATCAAGCTTAAGTATGAACCATAATTCGTGCTACAACTAGTACCTTGGTCTATAGGTTTTATATAACATTTGTAAGACACAGTTATGTTACAGTTACTCCAACCAACCTGGAGTGTATCATTTTTAACAAAACAAACAATTCCTTTCTGAGTAACAGGCAAAAATAATGCCACTTTGTCTTGTGATCTCACAGTGCCTGTGTCAAATAACAGGTTTTCCCAAGTTTCATTTATTCCCAAGGGGACAGCAGACATCAAAAGTCCTCCATATGCTGTGGGTATAGCAGTACAAACCCAGCAGTTTGAAACGTTCATAGTCTCTACATAAACTCGTTTCATAGCCAGGTATGTGTTAAAGTTTGGGTGCCAGTCTATAGCCAGTCCTTCATCACGTTTTATTAATTTCACATCTGTAGTTATGTGCAAGAAAAACCATAACAACAAAAGGTTACTACAAACATAGTTATTAAGTGTATGATCAGTAGGCCAGTGAACCAATGTCTCTGGGGTTGTTTCACATTTTTATTCATTCTGCCTCTGGCCATCCTGTTCCTGTGGTATGTCCAAACTAAATTTCTTAACAGGTTTGCAGTGGGTTAAATGAACCCAAGATGATCTCTCAGCAATTTTCACTGCAGTGGGTGTTGCCAATAGTACCTGGTACGGACCTTCCCACTTTGGACTCGCCCAGTTCTTTCTCTTTATGATTTTCAGCCAAATCCAGGACCCGGGTCAGCACGGCCTCCGGTTTTGCTTCTTGTTTATCTGAAAAAGAGTTCAACTGCAAAACAGTCTTATTTGTTAATAACTTCTTCATGTAACTAGCTAATGAGCCATCGGCCTCCAGCTCTGCAGGCATGAGGGCCTTCCATTGTGGCACACAATATGCCCTTCCAAACACTATCTCAAAGGGGTCAAGCCCTTTACATTTGGAACAGTTCTCATGCTCAGCAGTGCTAAAGGCAGACAGCAAATCCAAGTCTTTTGAGTCTCACTCATTAATTTTCTCAACTTGTTTTTCAAGATTCCATTGTACCTCTCCACCAGTCCTGCTGACTGAGGGTGATAAGCACAATGGTTTTTCAAAGAAATCCCAAAAATCTCCCAAGCTGTTGTATTGTCTGGTTTACGAAATGTGTCCCATTGTCACTATAAATTCTTTCTGGTATGCCAAATCTAGGAATGATTTCTTTCACTAGGGCCTTTGCTACTGTTGCTGCATCCGGATTTCTAGTTGGAAAAGCTTCTACCCATTTTGAAAACATATCTATGATTACTAAACAGTATTTTTTCCCTTCACATTTATTCAGTTCTATGAAATCCATACAAATAGTATGGAACGGATAGGGTGGTGCTGGAAAGCTCCCTCGCTTTGGTTTAAATGCTCCCTGTGCATGATGTTTGCTACAAATATGACATGTTGCACAACATTTTTGTGTATAATTCGTGAATCCATATGTTTGGAATGTTTTGTTAACTAACTGTACCATCCCCCCTGTTGAGACATGGCTCTGCCCATGACTCAACAAAGCTGCATATCTAAACAAATTAGATGGCAATATGGGCTTTTTCTCTTTGGAGATGTACAGTCCCTCTTCAAGGATTGCTCCTCGTTTTATCCACTTTTGCTTTTCTGCTTTTGTAGCTAATGTCTGCATTGTTTTCAACATGTCTAAATCAAGAGTCTCAGAAGGTTGTAGTTCTTCATTTAAAAGCACAGTTTCTGGGTCTGAGGCAGCTTGCTTCGCAGCTGCATCAGCCCGAGCATTCCCTTTTGAAATTCTATCTTGTTGTTTGGTATGGGCTGCACATTTACAGATAGCTATTCTAGTGGGTAACTGAATAGAATCTAGCAGGTTCAAAATCAATTGTGCATGATTAATCGGCTTGCCAGTAGATGTTATCATTCCCCTGTTTTTCCATTGTTGTGCAAAGACATGCACTGTAGAGAAAGCATACTGACTGTCAGTATATATGTTAGCACATTTGCCTTTCGCTAGAGTGCAAGCACGTGTCAAAGCTATCAATTCTGCTGCTTGAGCTGACAGGTTATGTTGCAGGGGTTGTGCTTCTATGATTTCGTCATCAGTCACTACTGCATAGCCCACTAGGTTCTTCCCTGTAGGACCTCGTCTACAGGACCCATCCACAAAAAATGTCACCTCTGCGTCAGCTAAAGGTACATCAGTAAGATCTTGTCTGGGTGTGGTTGTTTGTTCCATTTCCTGTAGGCAGCTGTGTGGTATGCCATCCACAGGAATTGGAAGTAATGTCGATGGATTTAATGTTGTACAACGTTCAATTGTCATATGGGGTTGACTCAATAGTATGGTCATGCAAGAAAGATGTCTGGCAGGGGATAAAAATGCTATTTTTTCTTGCAGTAAAATTATCGCAACTGCATGAGGTACTCTCAACGTGAGAGGATGAAACAACACCACTGAGGCTGAAGCTTGCACTGCCATAGCTGCTGCGACTACTGCTTGTACGCAGGGTGGTAATGATCGTGCCACCGGATCTAACTGTGATGAATAGTAAGCTATGGGGCGTTGCTTGCCGCCATGTTGTTGCGTCAGTACTGACGTCATATATCCCCGCCTACAATCTACAGTTTGAAAAAATCTCTTATGGTAATTCGGAAGCCCTAAAACTAATGACGAAGCTATCAGTCGTTTTAGTCTACAAAAGGCTGCTTCTGCTTCTGGAGTCCAGTGCAGTGTTTCTTGTGCTGCCATTGGTGTTTTAAATATTAAGTCAGCCAATGGAGCCGTTTCTAAAGCATAATTCGGTATCCAACTTCGACAAAAATTAGTCGTTCCCAAGAAGGACATCATTTCCTTTTTGGTAGTTGGTCTAGGTGCTTGTAAGATAGCTGTTTTCCGATCTTCATCTAATGTTCTACCTTCTTTGGATATCACATATCCCAGGTATTTAACCTGCTCTTTCCAAAGTTGCAATTTATGTTTGTTCACTTTATGCCCCTGCTCAGCTAAGAATTTCAACAATGCTATTGTATCTTCCCTACACTGCTGCTGGGTAGGGGCTGCAAGCAGGATGTCATCTACATAAAGTAGTACTTGGCTGCCCCCTGGTGGAGAAAACCCTGCCAGGTTGCTAGCCATCTCTTGTGCGAATATTGTTGGACTTTCACTATATCCCTGTGGTAGTCGGGTGTACGTATACCTTTTGCCCTGAAATGTAAATGCAAACCAATGCTGGCTGTCAGGGTGGATAGGTATTGAGAAAAATGCATTGCTAATATCTACCACGGTGAAATATTTTTGTTGCGGTTTCAAATCATTTAACAAGGTATGTGGGTCTGGCACCGTAGGTGCTCTTGGTATTACCGCATCATTTACGGCTTGTAAATCTTGTACCATCCGCCATTCCCCGTTTGCTTTTTTTACAGGAAATAGAGGAGTATTACATGGTGAATCTAAAGATTCCACCAGTATCCCTTCCTTAAGTAATGCCATTATGATAGGTTTGATTCCCTGTTCCGCATCCTTGCTCAAAGGATATTGTCTTTTTCTTGGTCTAAAGGCTGATTTTGGTGTAATAACTACTGGCCCTGCTGTTCGAATAAGTCCTACATCTGATTTTCCTGTTGACCAAAGAACATTTGGTATTTCACTCAAAGCTTTTTCTTCTTCTTCTATCAAGAACGCCAATCAGCTGTCTTCACTCTGTTGTAAGTGTACAGCTGGGCGTGCGTTAACCAATTCAGTTTCTGTTTCTGTACTCCTAAGTCCGATAATTCTGAGTCAGTTAGTCTCTCCCATCCTGTCACTTTGTCACCCAAGTCTACCCACCTAACATTCTTGTTTTTGGTTAGGCTAATGTGTGGTAGTTTATTGGATTTGTACAATTCCAAAAACTCCTGAGGTAACGAACAACTCACTACACAGTTGCCCTCAGTGTCCCAGTATAGGGTCCGTAGTATCAGTCTATTTGCAGGATTCCTGAACAACTTTTGTTCGTATTCTTTATCAGGTCCTGATGTGCTACAATAATATAGGGTGCAATGTAATAAATGTTGCTGGTCAACATCGAGGGGAGGCACCTTGCTGGTGGCTACATTCATCAGTTCCTTGGTCACTGCCCCTGGACCGGTTGTAACCAGATCCTGGCTGTACCAATAATAAGCTTCACCCTCCGACCGTACTACAAAAGTATCAGTTTGTCTCTGTGCCTCCATACCGTTCATGGTAGGGACTACTGCTATGCCAAAAAGTTGCATAAGATCTCTTCCTAATAAGTTCATGGGGCATTTGGCAGAAAGTACTATTTTACTCCTTTGGGTCATGCCCGAGACGGGGTCAGTTATTGCTATATCATGGGAAAGTGGTTCCCTGTACAGCTGTCCGTTTGCTGCTTTCACCAATATGTAATCAGGTGACTCAGAATGCTCCGGTAACTTTGAAGGATGTATCAAAGTTCGTGATGCTCCTGAATCACACAAAAATTTGACTTCTCTCCCTTCCACCAGAAGTGTAACTTCCGGTTTCGTGTCTGCTAAATAGAGCTCTAAGCTCAGTAGTGCCAGATCTAAAACTTCACTTTCCCCAACTTCTACATCCAGTTGCATGTCATCTGCTTCTTCTAAGGTATTTACATCATCCCCCTGCTCATTAGTCTCTCCTGGTGACTGCTGAGCAGCATAACTGTCATATAGTCAATCCTCATCTTCCTTATCCTTTTTTTCCGCAGGTGCCTTGCTCCTGCAATCCCTTGCCAAATGTCCCTTCTTACCGCAATTGAAGCACTCACCTTTTTTCTTTCTGCTCTCATAAATTTCTGAGTTTCTGTCAGAGCGTTTGTTACCCTGAGTATTTTGCTTACCCTTTTGGCTGCTTGTACTACAAAACTTCCGCACCGTCTTCAGCTGTGAAGACCTGCGTTTTCTTTTTCTTTTTACTGTTAAAATGTTTTTCGGCATGTCTAGCATATTCTAACAAGGCTTGAAGCCTACTTGTTCGGTGATCTATCATGTGCTTCGTGATGAAGCTATTGATAGGGGCAATACAACCTTTCAAAAATGCATTCTTCAATTGTTGTTCATATGAGCTATCATTCTTTTGATTTTCAGGAACAGGCATGCCACTATGGTTATTAAAACATTCTAATAATCTACCATAGTATGCATCCACAGTTTCATTATCTTGTTGTACACACTGGTTAATGCAAGTCCAGTCTGCCCTAGGTTTCCATTTTTCAGTAATGCGGTCTGTAAGACCCTTCAATCTAGCATCTAGTTCTGCGTCACTATGTGGGAGTGGCCTGTGTTGCGCGTCACGGGCATTCCAGGCGCCACAAATCATGTGCCAGTCTGGACCTAAAATTTGTCTAACTACTCTTTCTACCTCTTCCCCATTTAAGTGGTAACTCAATCGCATACCCTGTAAATCCTGTAGAAATTTCTCAAAGTTAATTTTTGGATGGGGAATTCCTTCTGTAGCTTTTCGGATGTCTTCCGGTGTCCATGGTCTATACACTAAGAGAGTTGAGGCCTGGCCCTCCTGTCCTGCCTGTGGGTTTGGTACTTCTATTAATGGACAGATTTCCTCACTCTCATCTAATAAACTTCCGCTTGGTTGTATATCCACAAGCGTTTGACGTGTTCGGGATCTAGTCCCGATAGGTTCTCTTACAAATGGTTGTCTTAATATCCCTGTTGTCTCTGGGTAACGTGGGGGTTCAGCCCGCCCTCCGCTTCATATTCTGAGTAAGGCATCGTGGACGTGGTAGGGAGGGACCGATGCTACTATTATGTTATTATCCTCTTTGTCTAAAAATAATGCCTTTGCATTTTTATTTTTCTGTTCCTTCGGTTCGCTTCCTCAATCCACCTATGTGCTTGAGGAACACCCAACTGTCGTTGTTTTTGCCTGACCTTCTCGTCAGATTTTAACTGTCTCAAAAGTTTTACTAATGACATTTTATCCAATTTACCATCAAAGTCATACTTGTTAACCCATTTTGCAAAATATCTCACATTATCTGCTCTCTGTAATTGCATATATTTTGCATCTTCTGTTAGGGGCGGGTCACGTGACCCTTTAGTGCATTCATTTCCCATGTCTCTGAAAGAGAAAAAAAAGAAGAGAGAGAGAGAGAGAGAGAGAGAGAGAGAGAAAAAACAACAGAACTGTTACGTAACCCTTTCTCTTGTACCACGTGGTATCTTATTCCCCGTATTCACAGTAGTGTCTAGAATGACTGTTTACTTTGCTTTGTTTTATTTCCTGATCTATGACTCAAGATACAATACTTCGACTACCTCTCTCCCTGCTATCACAAACCTTAGCAATAGCACAGTGTAACCTGGTCCCCGATCTAAAACAAAAACAAAGAGAGGAATTCTGCTTACCCGAGCCTCCTGCTTATGTTTGATAGGCGTTTTAGGACGCAGTTTTCCGCTTTTCGCCACAGATCAGACAAGTGGACAGCCTCTTTGGGCACGACAATTCAGTCGGAGGTCTTTCCTTCTTCTGCAGACTTCAGTACCACCTATATATTCTGACCTGTAGCTTACCAAGGGAATTCCGGCACGATTAGGACCAAGATGTTAAATAAATTCGTTAGAGTCAGACTGTAAAAATCATTGAGTTATTCAAAAACAATGTCAATCAATAACAAACAATAATGCAGGAGAACTTGAGTATCTTAAACTCTAATGTACATTAGGAGCCAAAAAACCATACACAAGTTTGTACAGAATTTTGTCTAACTTTATTCACAGAGTACACCTGTTTTATACAGGTCATTATCAGTTTTGCCCACCTCACTGGTGTGGTCAGTGACAGGGTCTTTACATCACAGTAATTCATAAAAAGTGCTGAATTTGTGTTTTTCAAAAAGTCTTTTTCCCATGAGAATGTTACAGCCTTGCAAGCAGCTGGTCAGTCACGATGACCTCCTGAGGATGTAGCCAATTCAAGGTTCTCTGATTAGTTCAAATACAATAGATGTATGTCTTCCTTAATGCCTTTCTTTGTCTTCCTCGTACCCAGCTGCGCACTATCAGAGATAGTGCACACAAGGCTACTCTCCTGGTGGAGGCAGGAAAGAGGACACACATGCCAACAGATTTATTATTTTCTAACTTTGCAAAATAATCTTTACTTGAAAGACATGAGCCAGGCTGTGTTTGCAAGCTGCCAAGGTCAAATTTCTGATTACACTGCAGCTTGTGCTTCAAGCTATGCAGGTTTATTTCTACTATTATTCTAGTAAGACAGAATTAAATGCATTACATAAACTTTGTTCTCTATTATGGATTTAAGTACATTTATTCCTAACTAAAGCACACATTTCTCTATATATTTGATCACACAACTTATATATGTTTGAATGTTTAAATACACATCTTCCTAAGCAGCACACATTGTAAATATATTTTTCTAGGCAGCATGTATGTAAATATATTTTCTAAGCAGCATGTATAGATTTTTCTAACACTGTCAATGGTTTTCAAGTTGGTGTTAAGGCAGCACATGTGGAATAATGCCTGTTACCCCAGTGTTCCTGTTTTAGGGAACATGGAGTCATTAATACATTTGACGAGGCTTATATTTACCATTTCATAACTAACACTGAAATTGAGACGACCTTTCTAAAGCATGTGAATGCCTTTTTTTTTTTTTTTTTGTGGCAGTTTAATTTGGAAGACTAAAATTCTGAGCTGTTTTGCCTGCTTTGTGACAATGAGCAGGGGACGGAACTCCTTGGTCATCTCCTGAAAAGAGACAGTCATGTTTAGTGAGTTTGTCATGTTAACAAAAAAGACAAAAGAGGTCAATGCAGTTTTGGCATGGACTGTCTTCATGTCCTTAGTGTGGTGTGCAATGATGAACTCAAAGTGCAGTTGTCAAGTTTGTACATGCCAAAAACCGTAATAGAAAGGCAACTTATTACTATGTATTACTGTCTGTGAACATTACTTATATAACATTAACAGTATCAGGTCTTCATGTAACTAATCTTAAATGATTTTCTTTTAAGTATTTGAAGAATTTGGAGAAAAAAGTGGACTCTTTGCATAAGTTGGTGAATGCCAAGAATAGAGAGGATGTGGAGCTTAAGGTCGAGACAGGGTAAGCTGATTAACATTTTGATAACTTGGAAGACTGAATATAAATATAATTGAATTATTTTCAAGAGTTTTCATTTTTCTGCTTATTGAAGCGATTGGAGCTGCAGACATTTTTAGAGACGTCCTGCTCATCCTGTTATACATCAGGCAGTGCAACTTTCACATGATCTGATTAATGTTAAAAACTGACATCACTCAAGAATGATACTGTCTATAGTATGAAATAACACTGGTGTCCCAACTTCCTCCTCAGTTCTTTACACTAACATTTTATTTATTGTTGAAATTCACAAATACCAACAACAAAATGTAAAATCCATAATAAAAAGAGGCGGGACCCAGAAACGGCAACTAGTCCAACTTTATTCCTAAAACAACCACAATTAGTGCTTTCATCTGTGATAAACAGACTTTATCAGATGAAATATACTTGAATACTCCACCATATTTAAAACCCATCCCATCATCATGTGACTTCCAAGGTATCACATTTAAAGAGCCCACACACAATTATAAGCATTGTATAGTACATCACATAATAATAACAAACCCACTTAAAAACATGCTTAGAAAAGATGAAAAAATAACTAAACAGCTGTTAAAATAATTATTAAAAAAAATAAAAAAATAAATATAAATATATATATATATATATATATATATATATATATATATATATACATACATATATCAATACCGAGTAACCGAAAACCGGTAAGACCGAAAATTTAGAACAACACACAGCAATCCACACACATACACCTAAAATCTTACATCTAAACCTACACTAAACTGTACATACACCACTACCTACCCACTTACCTTAACCCAAACCCTAACCCCAAGGTCCGTCACTATCGCACACACACCTCACCCGCGCCCTAACCCTAACTCACCTATTCCACCCTAACCCTCACATCCAAACATTCGCACACTTACCTGACCCGCGCCCTAACCCTAACTCACCTATCCCACCCTAACCCTCACATCCACACAATCGCACACTTACCTGAACCCGACAGTAACTTTCCACCGCAGAGCTGAAAATAGCGAAGCAACAATAGCGGATAACCAAATTCTTTCCCTAGGAAAGAATTCGGTTATCTAAAAATTTGCTATTTTCAACTTTCGGTTACTAGGTGTTGATATTAGAACATTCGAAGACCTGACACTTCGATGTTCTAATATAGACCCTATATATATATATATATATATATATATATATATATATATATATATATATATATATATATATATCCTCATCTCTGAAAAGCTTTAAGCTTTAAAACTGGCTGAACAGATATCAACTCATTTAAGCCTGGACTCACACTTGCATTACATTTCAATTGCCACAGCCGTTCATTTTTATCCAAATGCTACCCCAAAGGGCCACCCCATGGATTTTCAAACAACTCCAAAACAGCAAATTTAAAACAATGTGTAGGATGCATTTTATTTATGTCTTGGCACAGAAATATTTGGTACAGTTTTGTATCATTTTACATAATTTCTCTGTAAATCATACTGAGATTTTTTAAGTGGTAATTGTTACCTTTTAATTTGCAACTAAAGAGTTCATTCTTAGTATATATCTCCCTGTCTTCTGTTAGTATATCTCTCTGCCTTCCTTTCTTCTTAAGAAGCTGCTATGATTAGAAAAAATATTCTTATACTGTCCTATGTTTTTATAGATTTTAAGCCTGAAGAAATATCTTAGACTATTATGTTTCCAACATTGCAATCATACATTATTCAATTTCTGAAAACAAAATGTACTCCTAGTGAAGAATGGATTTTATAATCTGGGTAGATCTTCTTGTGATGACCGTGCCCTGGCTCAGCAATCAAGGAGCCTCAATCCTCACCACTAACACCAGGGAGGTCATCTCACAGAGGAGCAAAGGATAACTAATACACACAGTAAAGTACAATTTCCCTTAAGTGCACACAGAGATCACAGTCAGTCTGGGGCTGGTTGCTCCCTTGCTCACCAGGTCCCCAATAAGACTCCCCACTGGCAAAGTTATAGGGTCCAGGTCTCAGCCTAACTGGGCAAGCTAAAACCTCCAGTACCCTCTCTGTTCAACCAGTGCTTTGTGTCCATGCCAAGTAGCTGACACAACACACACACACTTTGAGATAAGTATTTATACAACTTCACAGACACTCCTGGGAAAGTCTGACACAGATTCTCCAACTGTGCCCCTTTACCCAGACTATGCAGCAGTAATTACTGCCACCACCCAGTTAATAATATCAGCTATTAAAAGGCCCTTAAAAGGGTGTCCAACTATTACTGTGCAATATTAATATCCAATGGTAGTATGACTAACAGTCAAGGCTTACTTTAGAGTGGCCTATTACAATAACCTCTATAAATATACAATGTACTCTAGAGCTTATCTCTACACAAATCAGCCACAGGTAGAATGTTTGAAAAATATTTAATAATAAATAATTAAAACACAAGACAAAAGTACTACACCACAGATATATCTAAGAGTTCAGAGATCACACAGAAACTTAAAATATTACAGTAGGACAGGTCTGATTTCAAAGAAAAATACCTAATTAATGTTTACTAGCTTTAAATATTCCTACAAGAAATCACAGTGCTAGAAACTTACATGTGAGCACAAGGCAGGGTGCTGATAAGTTGGATATCAAGATCAAAATGCTTTAAGTCTCTTGTGAGAAATAATATTTTAAACATTACTAACAAACATGTTTGCTGGGTCCCTCCCCAAATTACATCATTTTTGACACTTAGGTTTTCCCAGGCAAACAAACTGCATTATTTAGCAATCTAACACCTGCATAAAAACTTACAACAATACAAGAAATTTCACATGTATATGCTAGCAGAAACCAGAGCAATAAAGCACCTTCCACATCTAAATTCTGGTCATAAATTTTTTAGCCTTAAAAAAATGGGCATGAAATCTTCATCCAGCCGCCCTAAAGCTGAATTCTAATATTAAAGAGATTTATAAGATCTTTACAACTTAAAAAATACACATTTGAAATACTTGGTTTGGTTTTCCTTACGGCAGATGGCAATGTTGCAACAATCTTGAAGTTCACATTTTACAGTGTTTTCTTACATTTAAAAACAGAATCCTGTATTTTACATTTATTTATACAGTTGATAGAATTATGTATAAAATTCTATTTGACTAGTCTGGCAGCCTTCGCCCATCTCTCCCCAGTCGTCACATCTCTTCCCCACCCCCGGGGAACTCAAGCAAGTTTTTTGAGAAATGTCACTTGAGAGTGTCAGGTCTATCTGGGTGTACCTCACCCCATTCCCTGTCTTGAGAGCCCATCTGCATTGGCATTGCTACTACCACTGCGGTGCTGCACTGACATATCATATGCTTGCAACCCCAGACTCCATCTTAGCAACTTGGCATTTTGCTGACTGGCTCTGTTTTCCTTGTCAGGTCCGTGAGGGGAGCAGCTATGGTACTATCATTGGGAACAAACTTTCTGTAGTACCCTGCTGTCCCTAACAATGCCCTGACCTGCTTTTTGGTAACAGGTGCAGGCCATGCCTGAATGGCTTCCACTTTGGCAGGTTCTGGCCTTATCTTACCACTCCCCACTCTATGTCCTAGGTAGGAGACCTCTGCTATACCCACCTGACATTTGCCTGGCTTAATGGTCAACCCTGCCCTCTGTAGTCTGCCCAGCACCTCCCTGACATGCTGAAGGTGGTCTTGCCAGAAATAGCTGTAGATAGCAATATTATCCATGTAAGCAAGTGCAGACCCTCCTGCTCCTGCTAAGATATGATCTACCAGTCTCTGGAAAGTCACTGGGGCATTCTTTATCCCAAAGGGCATCTTTGTGAACTCATACAAGCCAAAAGGAGTCACAAAGACTGACTTCTCTCTAGCACTGGGCGTCAAGGACATCAGCCAGTAACCCTTGGTAAGATCAATGGTTGTAAGATACTTAGCCCCATCCAGCTGCTCTAGGGCCTCATCTGTCCTAGGCATGGGGTAAGCGTCTGACCCTGTGTGACTATTTAATTTCCTGTAATCGACACAGAATATGTTGCTGCCATCCATCTTTGGCACCACTGGTGAGGCCAAGGGACTGCTGGACTCTTGAATCACCCCTAGTTCCAACATCTCCTGTACCTCCTCCCTCAGAGTCTGTTTGACTCTCTCAGGCACCCTATAAGGGGACTGCCTGATAGGCCTTTGGGGTTCTGTATCCACCTGGTGCTGCACCAAGTGGGTGCTCCCTGGTTTCCTGGTTAATATGCCCCCAAACTCCTGCAACACTGCTCGGATTTCTCGAACCTGGGTAGGAGATAGCTGCTGGGACATTGCTACCCCTTCCACCGAGGTGTCAGCCCAAGCCACACTGAGGAGATCAGTCCCCAGATCTCCCTCAGACTCTTCCTGCAATCCACTGCAAATGCTCAGCACAAGGGCCTCCCTATCATGGTAAGGTTTCATCATGTTAACATGGTACAATTTGTGCCCCTGCCATCTGCCTAGCATTTCCACCATGTAGTTAACATAACTTACCTTTCTTACCACTTTTTAGGGTCCCTCCAAAGCTGCTTGCAGTTTGTTGTGTCTGACAGGAATTAGAACCATTACCTGCTGCCCCACAGCATATTCCCTAGCTCAAGCATTCCTGTCATACCACACCTTTTTCTGTTGTTGGGCTACTGCCAGGTTTTCCTGGGCCAGGCCCATGAGTTCCCTGAGCCTTGTCATGAGGTTCAGGACATATGGCACAACAGACTACTTGTGAGACTCACACTCACCTTCCCACTCATCTCAAATTAAATCTAGAGGTCCTTTCACCCTATGCCCATACAGCAACTCAAAGGGTGAAAAACCTGTTGATTCCTGGGGAACCTCTCTGTAAGCAAATATCAGATGAGACAAATATTTGTCCCACTCCCTCTTAAACTGATCTGCAAATGCCCGTAGCATGGACTTAATTGTAGAGTTTAACCTCTCAACAAGACCATCAGTCTGGGGATGGTAGGAGGTGGTCTTCATGTGCTTCACCCTACAGGACTTCCACAGACAAGCCAGCAGGTCTGACATAAAATTGGCACTTCTGTTAGACAGTATTTCCTTTGGAAAACCTACCCTGCTGAAAATCTCTAGCAAAGCATTTGCCACCTTCTCTGCCTCAATGGAGGACAAAGCCACTGCCTCAGGGTATCATGTAGCATAATCTACAATCACTAGGATATAATTTTTCCCTGTAGAACTTGGGCTACCTAGAGGACCCACAATATCCATAGCTACCCTCTAAAATGGCTCCACAATCACAGGCAAAGGCATCAAAGGAGCTCTCACCTTGTCTCCTGCCTTGCCTAACTTTTGGCACTGCTCACAGGTCCTGCAGTACCCTGTTACATATCTGGAAATTCCAGGCCAATAGACGTTTTGCATAATACGCCTCTTTGTACGTTTGTTGCCCATATGACCTGCAAAGGGAATATCATGGGCTATGGCTAGAAGCACCAGATGGTAAGCTCTAGGCACTACCAACTGCTGTACTCTCTCACCTTCTAGCCCTTCCTCAGGGGTCCACTGTCTGTATAGTAACCCTTTGTTCCAGTATAGAGATTCCCCATTCCCTTCAGAATCAGGTGCCTCCCTAGTTACCTACCTCAGGCCTTGCAATGTAGGGTCTGAGAGCTGAGCCTGTCTCAAGTCTCTCCTTGTAACCCTTCCCAGCTCCCCTTCCACAGGAAGTTTCTCATCCTCTGACAGCGGTGCCTCACTGTCAGCCTGGATACTACTACTCACCTCTACCTTTGCAGTTACCCTGTCCAAGGGTACATCACCCACAAGCAGCTGTGGCTCACATTCAGTCTCACTGCTACAGCATAGCTCACTCCCTGAAGTAACCACCTCAGCAGTCCTGGCTGCAAGTATGCAGTCTGTCTGGGTCTCCCCCAGGCTACCAGACCCACATGCTTGTCTCCTAGCCTCACTGCATGTAACTGCATAAGTACATAGTACTGCCTCATCCAAACCCTTCCCTCTCAGGACATCTACAGGATAATAGTTCCATACCCTATTGTCTCAAGATGACACACTGTTGGAATTTTGTCTTTCGCACTTACTGGTTCCTTCAGCTTTGGTTCCCCACCTTGTCTCCATGGACATATGTATGCCACATGGCCCCAATGATTGCATTCAAAACATTTAACCCTAGTTCCTGGACATGTACCTGGACTAATGGCTTCCCCTGCTACTGGCAGATTCTGTTGGGCCAGTTTGTGCTGCCCACCATGGGTTCCTTTAGTCCCATGAGCAGTACTGGGGGGTCCCTTTCCTTTGCAGGGCTGCCCTGCTTGCTAGGTATAGGTCTCCCTTCTTCCCCAACTCCTGTGAAGTAGCACACTGTCTATCAGCTAACCAGATCCTCATATCCTCAGGCAAAGTGCTAAGGGCTTGTTCCCTTACCAAAACGTCTGCCAGCCCTTCAAAAGTGGTGACCTGACATCCACTCACCCAGATATGAAAATAAGTGCTCAGTTCAACAACATATTCACATACATTTTCATCTGCCGTGTGTCTATGCTCACAAAACTTTTTCCTATACATTTCAGGTGTTAGCTTAAAACATTCTAATAAATGTCTTTTTACAGCAGAATAATCAAAACAGTCAGTGTCATGCATTTTTGCTAAATAAGTTACAGCTTTACAATGGACTAAGGGGATCAGGAACCATACCCAGAGCCCTTGGTCAACTTCATACTTTTTACATACCCGCTCAAACATATGAATGAAGCTATCAAAATGATCCCCCTCTTTAAACTGTGGAAGAAATTTACTGACCTTTTGTGCTTCTGTGGTCCAGTCACTCCCTTCCCCATTACCTCCATGACTCTGGCAAAGAGTCAGCATTTCCCTCTCATGCCTCCTCTGCCATTCATTTTCCTCAGCTTGTAGAATCCTCATTTTCTCAGCTGCTTCTAGTTCCATACGCCTGGCCTCTAACTCAAGTCTCTTTAGCTCCAGCTGGATTTTTAAGTCCACTGCAGAAAGGTTGAGCTGTCCATTCTCCGAAGATATTGTATCTCCACTGTCAGTCTGATTGTCCTTCAGGCTGCTGTTTTCTGATGCAGCTGTAACCAAGGCTGCAATCAGGTCTGCTTTAGTCAGGTTTCCATGCACCAGTCCCCTAGCCTGGCACATGTCCGCCAGATGGCTCCTTTTCAGCTTCCCATACTCTTCTGCTGACATGCTGCCTGTTCACCCTGACTAACATTAAGCTAACAAAAGAAATCAAAGAATTGTGATCTGAACTCTGAGTATACACTGCTTGGCTGTTTTAGAGTACAAAACACTTTTAGAGATCACTGTACATAAGCTACAGGAATTTGCTCTACACACACCACTACAAGCCAATTAGTATGTGAAGTAGATCCCACCACTGCCAAACACTTGTGACGACCGTGCCCTGGCCCAGCAATCAAGGAGCCTCAATCCCCACCACTAACACCAGGGAGGTCATGTCATAGAAGCGGAAAGGATAACTAATACACACAGTAAAGTAAAATTTCCCTTAAGTGCACACAGAGATCACAGTCAGTCTGGGGCTGGTTGCAACCTTGCTCACCAGGTCCCCAATAAGACTCCCCACTGGCACAGCTATAAGGTCTAGGTCTCAGCCTAACTGGGCAAGCTAAAACCTCCAGTACCCTCTCTGTCCAACCACTGCTTTGTGTCCCTGCCAAGTAGCTGACACAACACACACACACACAGATAAGTATTTATACAACTTCACAGACACTCCTGGGAAAGGCTGACACAGATTCTCCAACTGTGTCCCTTGGGTCTAAATTAGAACACAGAACGTTCAAAATTTCGAGTGTTCTAATATCGACTGGTTTTCAGTGAATGCTGAAAATATCGAAGAAACAGAAAACCAAATTTTTTCCCAGAGAAAGAATTCGGTTGTTCGTTTCTGTTGCTTCAGTATTTTTAGCACTGTGGTGGAAAGTTACAGGTCGGGTTCAGGTAAGTGTGGACGTTTGTGTGGACATGAGGGTTAGGGTGGGTTAGGTGAGTTAGGGTTAGGGCACGGGTCAGCTAAGTGTGCAATTGTGTGGACGTGAGGGTTAGGGCAGGGTAGGTGAGTTAGGGTTAGGGCGCGGGTCAGGTAAGTGTACAATTGTGTGGATGTGAGGGTTAGGGCAGGGTAGGTGAGTTAGGGTTAGGACGCGGGTGAGGTGACTGTGCGATAGTGACGGACCTTAGGGTTAGGTTTGGGTTAAGGTAAGTGGATAGTTAGTGGTGTATGTATAGTTTAGTGTATGGTTAGGTGTAAGAGTTTAGGCCTATGTGTGTGGATTGCTGTTTGTTTGGTGTGCTTGTGTTGTGTGTATGTGTTTTGGAACAGCAATTTTTTTTCCCTAGGAAAACATTTGCTGTTCTGAATGTTCGATGTTTTAAATTTTCGATTAATAGGGTTCGATGTTAGAACACTCGAAATTTTGAAAATTCGGTGTTCTAATATAGAGTCGTGCCCCTTTACCCATACTATATGGTAGTAACTACTGCCAGCACCCAGTTAATTATATCAGCTACTAAAAGGCCCTTAAAAGGGTGTCCAGTTATTACTGTGCAATATTAATATCCAATGGTAGTATGACTAACAATCAAGGCTTACGTTAGAGTGGCCTATTACAATAACCTCTATAAATATGCAATGTACTCTAGAGCTTATCTCTGCACAAATCAGCCACAGGTAGAAGGTTTTAAAAATATTTAATAATAAATAATTAAAACACAAGAGAAAACTACTACACCACAGAAATATCTAAGAGTTCAGAGATCACACAGAAACTTAAAATAATACAGTAGGACAGGTCTGATTTCAAAGAAAAATACCTAATTAATCTTTACTAGCTTTAACTATTCCTACAAGAAATCACAGTGGTAGAAACTTACATGTGAACACAAGGCAGAGTGCTGATAAGTTGGATATCAAGATCAAAATGTTTTAAGTCTCTTGTGAGAAATAGTATTTTAAACATTTGCTGGATCCCTCCCCAAATTACATCATTTTTGATACTTAGGTTTTTCCAGGCAAACAAACTGCATTATTTAGCAATCTAACCCCTGCACAGAAACTTACAACAATACAAGACATTTCACATGTATATGCTAGCAGAAACCAGAGCAATAAAGCACCTTCCACATCTAAATTCTAGTCATAAACTTTAGCCTTAAAGCAATGGGCATGAAATCTTCATCCAGCTGCCCTGGAGCAGAATTCTAACATTAAAGAGATTTATAAGATCTTTACAACTTAAAAAAGACACATTTGAAATACTTGGCTTGGTTTTCCTTACAGCAGATGGCAATGTTGCAAGAATCTTGAAGTTCACATTTTACAGTATTTTCTTACATTTAAAAACACAAGCCTGTATTTTACATTTATTTATGCAGTTGACAGAATTATGTATCAAATTCTATTTGACTAGGCTGGCAGCCTTCGCCCATCTCTCCCCAATCGTCACACTTCTCATTCCTACTCTTTTTCATGTTAATTATCAAACTGCCAGTTTCACAAACTGTTGAGTTCCCTTGGCAGGATCTTGGTGACAAATATGAAAAGAAAACATAAAAAGCATCCTATATAAGAGAAGAATGTGACTTATTCCCAGACATCATTCTGTTTGCACCACCATGCTGGATGGTTTCTATGCAAAGAGCAGTTTTGATGATACATTTCAAGAATATATCATTGGCAGATATTTGCAGCATCACTGCTTGGTCCTTTTTGGATTCCTTCATCAGATATTATGAATCAGACTTCATCTCATGGAATGAGAGAGTCTTTGGCAAGTATTTTTTTTTTCAGGAGAGCTCTACTATTACAGCTGCAAAACGGACATCTGCCTATTTGTCTCCCCTCTTTTGGGACTTTTATGGTTACAGCCTGGGCTTTCACACAAGTATTCAGGTACTGCAGATGGCACCATTAAAATATATTAAGAAAGTACAAAGAATCAGCAGTTCATATTCAAGAAGAAAATCTACAGTTGCTGTTTTAACCCCTATCTGTTTTCATGCACCTGCTCATGGTAGTTGATCTAAATGCAGATATTACATATTTAAAATTTTATGTCCTGATTTTATTCATTTATTTTTTCAAGTTACAAGGGCTTTTCTATGTATGAATAATGGACAGGAAATGGAAAACATGTGTTTCAATGTGTCTAGCACTTATCACTGCTACAAAAATGTGTCAGTTGTGGCTAGACAGGTATACTGGCTCTGAGCAAAGCCATAAACTTCCCACCATGGGAGAAACACCAAGTGCCTACCCACTGTGGAAGATTGTCTTGGTGATTAGCAGGTATTAAGCTCCATTATCTGCTGTCTCTAGGCCATTTTTGTCTGGAGAGTCAGACTGAACAAAATGGAGTTCTGAGTCCTCCGTTTTTTTTTTTTTACTACTACTAACATTAGACCAAAGATGGCATAGTGACAATATTTTGACTACTTTTAATGAGGAGATCGTATATTATACCCAGTAAACCTTGTTTTGTCTTTCAGCCTCATGGTTGTCCTATTGTTTGCCAAGTTCATGTCAGTTGTTACTATTGCTTTTCCCTTTCAGATTTGTTCACAGGCTGTTGGTTTCCCAGTTTTCCATTGTCTTACAATGAGTATAGGCTCATAGGTGTTTACTAGGCTAACAATGACACAGGCCTTTTTTAAGCCTAGCTATGCATTCCAAATCTCTGACAAGTTCTGATACCCTTGATAAGTGTATGCAGAGGTTTGGGAGATGAAACATTTACAAGCAGGAGCCTGGGAGATGAACCATTTACAGGTTGCCTGTGTCCATTAGAGACATAGGTGCCAAACCAGGGATGAATTTCCTCTTCCTCATCCAATTGTCAAAGTTGCACTTTAAAGATATCTCTTCAATCAATGAAGGTCTTATTGGAGGTAAGGATCAAACCTTCTATGTTGTGCATGGGAGGCAAATACCTTAACCATTGTGCCAGTTGGTGTTCTGACCAGTATATACTTTACTTGTGTTTGTGATTTCTTGGCCAAGGTTATTGAATTCTTCTGTTAATATCTTGTTATTCTCAGTGATAAGCATGATACTCTTGTCCCATAGGTTCATAGGTAAGTACTAGGCTAGCTGTTCTTGTAGGCCATTTTAAGCCTAGCCAATTTCTCTTTTTTAAAGCCTTTAGAATATTTAAAGGGTTTTTGAGAAATAGAGTGCTGAAGAAAGGTGGTAATCCCATAACATTTCACTCTCAGAATGATTATCATATGAAAGCTTCACTTGCAGGTTTTATAAATCCTGATTTGTTCATTTGTTTTTATTTGATAACTTAAGATTCATTAGTAGGATACATATGCTGATCAGTAGTACTAGATATAGCAATTTATTTCACAACTGTTACTTTTCATGTCTAACAGGAAGAATGAGGACCTTCAGCTCTGTGTTGAAAAAGAATCAATAGATCAAGAAAACTCAGAGGTAAGTTGGCACTTAATCTGAGTACCGCACATTGTTTTATTGCATTTTTAAATGCTCATTTTTTGAAAGTCTTCAGAAAGCCATTTTCATTTGTACTTTAAGCATGATTGATACCACCTACTGCAAACACACCCATGTGTAGTGAGAGTTTCTAGGCACAAATAAAGGAAGAATACCATTACTTCTTTCTTCCTCAAAGCAGCTCTCCCATTCAGTCATTTGGCAGATTTTCAGTTTCAGTTTTCCTTACACGAAATCAAAGGTAAAAACATTATTTTTGAGGACTATTTCCATGAAATATAGTGATTATAATTAGAAGTTAGTGGACCTGATTAGTATGTTCATGGAAATAATCCTAGAAAATAATGCTTTTACCTTTGATGGCAAGTACTATCTACAGAAAGATGGCATAGCTATGGGTACATCTAGTGCCAATATTTAGACCAATATGGCTATGGCCATGTGGGAGGAGGAGCATATGTTTAAGATGAACCTATATAGAAGGTTTGTTCTATTCTATCGTTGCTTTGTTAATGTTTTATTTCTTCTATGGACAGGTGAATATGAGGATTTGAACACATTTTCTGACAGTTTAAATAGTACTACTACTTTTTTTAAATTTACAATGAAATATTCAGCAACAAATATTGAATATTTGGATGTACGTTTAAGTAGATCAGACAATGGATCCATTGATACAGGCATATATAGGAAGACATGCTATAAGAATACACTGCTACACAGATGTAGCATGCATCCCACCCACGTAATCAAGAACATTATAAAGGGACAAGGGCTGAGAGCCTCTAGGCTCAATGTTTCAGACAAAGGTTTTATTTGTGAAATCTCTAGTCTCAAAGATAGGTTACTGGATAGAGGTTATAAAGAAACAGAGATAGATGATGTGCTTCATGCATTACTGAATTTGAGGAAAGACAAAGCACAGCCATATTAATCTGAACATACAACTTCATCCATAACCAGGAACTACAGACCTGATATTTTGAGAAGGGTCAATGATCCATTACACCACACTTGTGATACCAAGGAAATTATAGGAATTATAAAAAAAAAAAATGGGGCATTTTAACAGCTGATCCGAAGCTCAAAGAAATAGTAGGTGAATTCCCTCACTTAACTTTTAAGAACAAAAACATTTAAAAAGATTATTATGTTATCTGAAGGAATCAACTGCTAGTAAGTATGTTGAAGATGATGTAACACATCCATGTATGAGTTGCAACTTTTGTTGCTATATAGATAGTAGTGGATCCTTTGAACATCCTGATACACAAGTATTTTTTTAATGTGGGTGCTAATTGTTTTATGCAACATGCACTTTATTTAGCACATTGCTTTAGATGTAGGTCATTTTATGTTGGTAAGACTGACAGAATGTTAAAAGATCAGGTGAGGGAACATATTTATAATATTTGAAAATGTTCAGTCAGCAATGCCCTCTCTAAACATGTTTTGAATACAGATGAACAATATGTGTTCAAGTTTTAGTTATTGACATTGTGAAGCCTAGCATATGATATGAAGATATAAGGAATAATACTGAGACCACAGAGATTAAGTGGATTATGAAGCTGAGGGCAGATTAAGGTAGAGACTTGAATGAAAAAGTCTTGTTAAGACCAGTTTTGAAGGGACACAGTTTAAGGACATAACATGAAGTGCTCATAAATGTTTATATATGTATATATTTTTCATATTTTATTATTTTTTTAATTTGGATTTATAGATAGTTATAGATATTTTATATTTATATTTTCATTTTGGGTGAATCATTTGATATTTATTATGCTTTTCTTTTTTTGAAATTTGATTGGTTCATGATGTATGAGCTGCTCTATAAATAAATGGTAGGTTGTTTTTTTTTAATGGTCTAATGACGCTTAATGTGAAAGTGCTTACCAGTGTTTCCATTATCCAACACATTATTTTGTTTTATTTTGAATTAAATTGTATTTTTATTGTTCCTATAACAGTGTTTTATTCTGCTGTCGTTTTGTTTTATTTATATAAGTGTTGTTCACCTTTAATACATACTGTATTAATCATCTTTTCAACTTCACGTTTCCTTTTATTTCCTTTTTCAATTTTGTTTTTTAGTTTCCAGAAAGGATGTTAGAACGAATGGCATCTCATCTTCATGAATCTGAAAGAAATAAAGATGAAACTGATTCTCATCTACAGATGGTTGAAAGTAAAAAAGAAAATGTTGCTGCTGAAACAGAAGGCTTTCTGCGACAAAAAAGTAGGTTGCTTCTAGCACCTGAAAAATTTAAAAGTGCAAGTGAAAAAAGTAACATTCTACCATCACTGGCAGCAGTCCCAAACGTCCATAAAGACAGTTCATATTTGCAATCTATTGCTTGTGAAAACATTGGTTTGACTGTTAAAGGTGATAACTTGGAATTCAGTGACAGTAAACCACTGTTAGATATAGAAGTATTTAAAAGAGAAGCAGATGAAATGGAAAGACATTTGCAGACTCTAGTGAACACCAAAGAAACACTGATGGCGGAAAAAGGTGACTTGGAGCACAAACTCAATGAGTTACTTTTAAACCTGAAATCAGTTGAAAATGAAAAAGAAGGTCTGAATGCAAAGTTGTGTATCATCACTGATGAGAAACAAAGCTTGATTACAGAAATGAATGACTTAAACAACCGTAATCTTGACTTGCTGGTGAAATTGGAATCAGTGACCAAAGAAAAGGATGAGCTTAATATACAATTGCAGACTATTATTCATGAAAAACGGAATCTGAGTACTGAAATGAATACTGAGCTTGTCACTGATAAACAAACTCAGACTGTGTTAAAGGATGACATAGAATTGCTTTTAATGTTGGAACCATTTGATAAAGAAAAAACGGATGTGAAGGCAAGGTTTTTTATGATGGTTAATGAAATGCAGAAGTTGATCACGGTAAAGAATAAGTTGAAAAAAAGTAATAGTGACTCGCTCATAACATTGAAAGTGGTAACAGAACAAATGGAACAAACTAACATTTATCCTCGCACTGTTATTCATGAAAACAAATCTTTGATTGATGAAAGAGATAGCTTGCAGCACACTATCAATGAACTGCTACTAAAAATTGAAACATTTCAAAGAGAAAAAGAGGCAGTAGAAAAACAATTGTTGAATGTTTCCAATGAAAAACACATACTTATTGAGGAAAACCATGACCTACAATGTAAAGTCAGTGAGCAGATGTTAAACATAGTATCATATGAAAAGGAGAAAGAAGACATAAACAGACAGTTGTGCACGATCAGTGATGAAAAACAGAACTTCATCACAGAAAGGGATGACCTACTTCAGTGTTTGGAAACGATGACAAAAGAACAGGAAGAAATAAATACCCATCTGCAGACCATTGTTTGTGAAAAAGAAAACTTAATTAGGGAAAGGAGTTACTTGACATGGACCAGCAGCAATTTACTTTTAACAGTGGAAACACTGGTAAGAGAAAAGGAGCAGATGGAAATACATCTACAGACTGTTGTCGATGAGGAACAAGCAGTAATTATGGAAAAGTATGATTTAGAATACAAAAACAGTGAACTGCTTTTGACACTGAGGTCTCTGTTAAAAGAAAAAGAAGACATGAGTATGGAACTGTGTATGATCAAGAACGAAAACAAGGACCTCGTCATGGAAAGGAATGACCTGAAAAACAATAATTACTACCTGACATTGACTCTAGAAACAGTGACAAAAGAAAAAGAAGAAATGAACATACTTTTGCAGGACATCCTTCATGAAAAGGAAGACTTAATTGCTCAAAGAGATAGATTACTGTTAACGGCTGAAAATCCTCAAAGTGAAAATGATGACCTGGAAAGACAGTTGCAGACTGTTGTTAATGACAATGAAACACTGACTGAGGAAATACAGGACTTGAAAGACCAAAACAGTGAGTTGCTCTTAATACTAAATTCATACGATGTGGAAATAGATGACTTACTTGCACTACAAGATTCAATGGAGAAAGAAAAAGAAGACTTAGCCACAGAGTTAATTACAATCACTGATGAAAAACAAACCTTGATAACAGAAATGAATGACTTGAAAGACAAAAATAGTGACTTGCTTCTGGCTTTGGAAACAGTGACAAAATCCAAAGAAGAAATTGACTTACATCTGGAAACCAGTTTTAAAAAAAGGAAAACATAATCACTGAATGGGAAAGCTTGCAAGATGACGATGATAATCCATATTTAATGATGGAAGCATTTAAGACATCAGTATGGAGAGAAACTAAAATAGCATTTATTTTTTTCTTATCTTTTTTTGTCTCTTAAAATGTCCATAATGCATTACTTCTAGTTGAAAAAGAACAAAACATTAATATCTTATCAAAATGCCAACTTGCATTAAGGTTTAGAGAAATCTTTAAAACAGAAATGAAAGATGAATGAATTATTCAATAAAGTTGTTAAGCAAGCAAAATTACTTTTGTGAAATACAGATTAGAAACAGATATCATGTCTGCATACCAGAAAAATCAAGTACTTGAGGCAAAATATAAAATGTTAGAAGAAAATAAAACAATAGAAACAAAAGTACACAAATACAAGGTCTTAATGGAGCCAAGGAGGAAAAAGGTGCCACTAAACAGTGACATTCAACAGGGGGGCGGGGGTGGGGGGTAAACTGACTTGATAATTGAACTGCCACAGTTACAAATCTAGTTCTGGTATGTTATTTAATATGGGCCAATTAATATGGGCCAATGAATTATATAGAAAATTATATAGAAAACCTGTGAAAAGGAATAGCTACTTGCATTGGACCAGCACGATATATCACTTTGAACAAAGGACTTTCTTTTATACTATCTGAATACTCCAAAGTGAGGGCATCCTTATGTTAGTTGCATTCAATAGTATAAGCATTTTGTGGACAATATGTTTGTCCTATGGAAAGGTAGCTTGGATGAACTTAAGAGCTTTCTTAATTATCTGAAAATTCCTACAAGATTTTTATGCAGTACTATGCAGTACTCTGACTTCTCAATGGATACTATTATGCATTTCTTGGCATTTAGTTTTAGTCCATGGCTCTGACACTAGTTGTTTGTCTGTGTCAGCCCCTCCTGGAGAACATTTGTGTCAGTGTGAGATTCAATGACAGCTCCTAATTTGCAATCATCTGCAAATTTAGTCAGCCAGAGACCACTGGCATTGGCCTTGACTTCTGAGAAATAAATGCCAAAAAGGAGCGGTCCAAGGACTGATCCCTGAGGGACTCCACTTGTGACTGGCCTCTTTGTAGATGTGGACTCCCCAGTTCTAACTTCCTGGGGCCTGTCTGTGAGGTAGTTGGCTATCCACCTGGTGACATATGGGTCTGTACCAAACCTCTTGAGTTTGTCAACAATGCCTGAGTGGGGTATTGTGTCAAATGCTTTGGCCAGGTCAAGGTAGGCAGTGTGAATGATTTTTCCCTTATCCATTGCTTTGGTGACCTTCTCAAAGAAGTCCACCCGATTGAGTAGGCATTGTCTGCCCTTGACGAAACCAAACTGGGTTGGGTCCAATGTCTAGAGGTTTACTATATCTCTACTGATTATCTCCATGATAATTCTTTCCATGCCATTACATATAAGACTAGTGGGACTTATGGGTCTGTAGTTTCCAGGGTCTGTAATGGCCCACCTTTGTACAGAGGGATGACTGTTGCCTTTCTCCATTCATGAGACATGAAACCTATTTGCACGCTACTGGTAAATAGTAATTCCAGAGGCCCTAATAGGTCATGTTTCATGCTATTTGGAAGGCATCCCGGGATATTGTCTGGGCCCATTGATGCAGTGTTCTTGGTGTTAGAGAGAGAGCATTAAAGACCTGTTCCCTAGTGATAGTAGGGGGAGTTACACTTGACGATATTTCTTGAGGGAAGGTTGGGGGGGGTAAAGCTGGAGCTGAATTTATCAGCCAGGTTTGCTATGTCTTCTGGCTCAGTATAGGTGGCTCCATTTACAATGAGCTCTGCACACAATTATGTATTGCCTTTGAGGTTGCGGACACAGCTAAAGGCACAGCAGTGCCTGTAAATATATTTTGAGTGATAATTTGTTTAAGCAACCAGTATCCAGTAAGTCCTTTTCTTTCAGGGATTATGCAGATTGTCAGACATCCAATATTGTGTATTTAGCTAAATGCCAACAGTGTTTTGTTTTTTTATGTTGGCAAAATTAATAGACAATTAAGAGACAATACACTTCAAGACATTAGTGACCACTGGCATTGTCAGAAAGGAATGAATGCTCTAGCTAAACATCTTATGTAGTTTAAAGAACATATGTTTTCTATTATGGTCTTACAAGTCATATTTGTTAATAAGAGAGGGGGGTGACATTAATAATATGACAGAGGTAGTGATGAATTGGATCTCTTGTTTACAAGCTGATAAGCTAGCTGGTCTGAATCAATGCTTTCCCCTAAAGCCCACCCTTGAGGGGCAGAGGTTAATGCATTGAGTGCAATGATTTGCTATTTTATAATGTCATGTATTTGAAGGTTTTAAAAGTGATACATTATTTTTAATTGTTTGTAAACCTGAGGAAGGGCTTTAAGCCCAAAAGTGCTTGTCTGTAATTAAAGATTTTATGCGATCAGCTATAATTGTCAAAGTCATGTTTTTTTTCTTTTTATCCAATGTTAAAGAAGTGATCAGAGTTAACAGAGAAGTAATACAACAGCGACACACTTTAGCTAAACCCATATTTCACTTTTCAGATCAAGTAAGAGAGTCAACAGAAGATGATAAACAACATTTAAGATGCATGTTAACATATAACAGAAACACTGAATCAGTTAAAAATATTATAACAAAATATTGGCCCATATTAAGTGGCATACCAGAACTAGATTAAGTAATGTCAGCACAACCTAAGTTTGGATACAAACGATGCGCAACACTCAAAAGTTATGTTATAAGGAACAGCCAAAACAACATTTTCATTTTACGATTAATAAACATGGTACATATAGATGCAATGACTGTCTACTGTATATATATCTACACTGAGGAATTGATTAAACATCCTGTATATGGATATGACTTTACTTTGAGGGCATTTGGCAACTGTAATACACAGAGTGTAATATACATGGTGAAATGTGAATGATGTGAAGCATACTATATTGGGATGACAAATCGAAGACTTAAGGACTATATAGGGAACCACCTATCAGATATAAAAAAGGCAGATAATAACCAATGCTCTATACAGGCATATAGCAGAACAGGATGTAGCACATGTTTTTAAATGTATGATTTTAAAAAGTAATTTATAAGCCATTATGAGGTGGGACATTAAATGTTTAACAGAAAATGAAGAAATGAAATGGATTTTAAGAATAGGAGCACATGCTAAGCTGTGTTTGACGGGCACTGTTATTTTAAAACCTTTGTTAAAAAATTTGCATGACCATGTGTAATTAATTCAATGAAGTCATGTGATGTATTTTTATAGTATATATTGTGATTAGTGTTATGAGTTTTAGATGCCTTCCGAAGCCTGAAGCTGAAAGTTTTTACTAGCAAATTGAATAAAGGAGTTTATCTGCAGTGGTTACAATTGCTTTTATTTTATTTGTCTTTCCTGTGACTGAATCCGTTGGATTTATCACCGTCTGAAGTTAGTTTTGTTTCTGTTGGAATTACCCTCAAAGTGGTATGCTTCTTCACTATTACAATTAATGCCCTTAGTTGTATGAATCATGAGCTGTTCTTCTACATTAAAAAATATAAATGAATGCCTTTAACATATGGCAGAAAGTTATCGCTTTGAATAAAATTAATTTGCACTTATCATTGCTGTTCAGTGTCTTTATTTGTTTTTATGAATGTGCTCTTGAGCTTGATTGATTTTTTTATGACTTCTCTACCCCTGGATATGAGCGCAATGGATGAAGTTTCATTACATCATGAAAACATTGTCTCTGCACTTGTCAGGACCTCACATCTGGTCATTATGTGCTCTACTCTATTCAGTCCTCATCATAAATACCTTATCTCCAAAATGAGAATCCGTCTGCCCTTTAAAGTAAGTCACACTTCTGTATATCTTCTGACAGTCATCAGTATATGGTTCCATAACCTAGCTACTCTTATTGTAAAGACATTTCTTTTCATAATGTCATTGCATTTCCCTGTTAAAGCAAACTATATTCTTTCAACATATGACAGGACAAGCTAACCCTTTCATTAGTCATTAGCAGTCTCAGAAATTCCGCAGTCATAGGAGCAGTTCAACAGGTAGTATCCTCTGCTTTGGTGCTGAAGGTTATGGGCTCCATTATCACACCAGTTGTTTGGATTCATTTTCCAATACTGACACTACAATGTAGCATAAAGGGGTGTTGCACTTCTGAGTATGCTACCCTTCACATGAAATGTTAAACAAAGGCCCCATCTGCCTGAGTTGGGGGTAAACAATCCCATGGCTCTAGTTAGCATTATTAAAATCAAAAATAACTTCATACAACACAGTTCGGCAGAGATAGATAATCTCCTTTATTATAAAGAACACACGTACATGGGAGACTCTGCAATCAAAGTATTGTCTCATTTAACACAGAAAACTTTGTTTTATATTCTAACTGCTTCTAGGCAGAACATTTTGTATCTATTAAACCATAACCATTGACCCATTATCTAAACACCTTTGTATTTTCCACAGATAAGATGCAGGAAATCAAAATAGGGGAAGTTACCTCCACAAAGAGACCAGTCACCAGTGAAGTCCCCCAGGGTTCTTTGCTGGGATGTCTCCTGTTTGGCATCTACTTTTCAGAAATAAAAGATAATATCAAAGGACTTTGTCTATGTTTACTGATGACTGCAAACTGGGAGCAATCATTGAATCCCCAAATGACTTGACTATTCTGCAGGAAGGTTTGTCCCATATACATAACTGGTGTCTAAGTCATGAGCTGAAACTAAATGCCAAAAAAAATCCTTGTATCCTTTAGGAAGTCATACATCCTAGAGAACTAACAAATTAACATTACATCCTAAGAGTTGACCCAGTTTTTCAGGATTTGGGATCATATGTGGGCACTGACCTAGCTTTTGACCAATATGTGTCTATTGCTGTAAGAATGTTCTTCTATATTGCACAGCTTATAAACAAGGCAATTGTGTCTAGATCTAGGGGTGTCATTGTCCCCCTTTACACAGCCCTCAATAGGCCAAAGATTGAATATAATTCCCCCTTTGGCATGTATCTGTCCAAACATGTGCAACAGCTGCAATGTCCACAGAGATACCTTACTAAAAACATGCAGGGCCTAAACAACATGTCCTACATGGACTGACTCAAATTTCTGTCACTATACTCAGTATCCTACAGACTGCTAAGAGGTGAACTGTACCTAGCATACAAAACATCCTCTGACGCAATGCTGGTTGATTTACTGCACATCCACAAGTCAAATGGCATCACAAATATCCATTCTAGGGATCTAAAATTCTTCTACAACATAAACAGAATGGTTTGGAGGGACAGGCATATCTCAGAGGATACCACTGCTCTGGAACAAACTCCTCATCCATGTAAAACAAAGTTCACCCCTGCTCATATTCAAGCACAACTTGAATCCATATTTATCAGAGGACTGCTCCCTGTACTACTAATGGACAGTGGCAGCTCCTAAATGCATTATCAATCAAAACAACTGCCATAAACTAAATGACTAGATAAAAGTTTATTCACCAGATTTAGCACCTCGGCACAAATGCCTTCAAAGAGTAAAACACGGAAAAAATCAATTCCTGATATAGTCCCCACAATTAAAGAACAATAAAACAAAACAAGTGCAATTAATCACATATTTCCAATTACATTCCTTATTTAGTCCTAATGGTTCCAAAGTTTTTTTATTTTAAAATAAACACTGTTTCTTTGTATAACAATTTATCTTTAATTTCAGCACATTTCCCCCAACTCAACACTTACTTTCTCTAAAATGTAACCTTTTAAACAGTCTGGATTGGCCTCATGAAATTGTTTAAAATGTGTACCTAAAGGGCTTTCCAACCTTTCATTTTTGATATCCCTTATATGTTCTTGTAAACAGACTTTAAAAGTCCTACGACTTTCTCCAATATAAAATAATTGACATGCGCATTTTAATATATATATATATATATATATATATATATATATATATATATATATATATATATATATTATTCCTTCAGTTTTACATGTAAAAACATCCTGGGATAAAATTTTACCCTATTAATTTCAGAGAATCTATACACTATATGTTTACAAATAGAACATTTTTTACATTTAAAAGTACCTGTTCTTAAAGGGATAGCCCTACATAAAGAAGTATTTGGGCATAAACCTACTATGTACCACCAAGTCAACGAAATTACGTACTCTGTTATATGATATATGAGGGAAACCACTGACTAAACCCCCAAAAATTTATCCCTAAATATTATAGGCCAATAATATTTTAATAAATTAATCACATGTTCACTCAAAAATATTACAGGTTGTAACAAAATAAACATTCTCATTTATTTCTTTTCTCCTTGAATTATAATTACCATCAAGTGCCTGTTATTTGGTATTCTATATAATATTTTCTTATGTTTATTTTCCATAAAACCCATACTATAATGTATGTTCAACACACTTAACATCAAGTTTTCCACCATTTCATTATTATATCCGCTATTGTTAAACATATTTGCTGTATACCAAATATCTCTCTGAAAAACATCATTCTGTTTACATAATTTATTTAATTGTAAAAAATTCACTATATGTTAGTGCATATATGAGATGTGGAGGGTGGCAAGTAGTACCATAGGTTCATAGGTAGATACTAGGCTATTGGCCTAAGGCCTATGTAAGTCTAGCCAAAAAGGTACCCTGGTTTTCACCACCCAAGAAAATTATTTTCCTGTGTCCCTGTCAAGCAGAGCCACAGAAGTGATCCCGGGGGGGAATTTCCTATCTCCCATCCAATCATCAAGATTTTTCTTGAAGAGTGCTAATGAGGAGCTTTGTTTGATATAGATAGGTAGTTTGTTCCAGAGTATGGGAAGTTTCTGGGACAGGAATCTATCCTTCCAGCATGTTCTGTTTATTGTTGTGACAAGGTTTAGGTCCCTTGAGCGTGTAGCTTGGAGGGATTGGGATTTCTTTAAGTGGAGCATGTCTAACAGCTCTGGGTTTGACATAGCTTTGTATGTTAGGCAGAGATCGCCTCTGAGAAGGCGATATGCAATGGAGTAATGCTGGAGTTTTTTGAGACAGTCTGCAAAGGGCATCTGTTTGAGACTTTTAATCCTCTTTGTGAGGTATTTCTGCGGCCTTTCCAGTTGTTGTAGATGTCTTGTGAGGTACATACCAAAAGGGGCACTGTATTTTATAATGGGTCTAATGAGTGACGAGTAGAGGGGAACAATGACCTCTTTTTTCCTGGATGAGAAACCTTTTGTGATGAGGTGTGCCACGTAGAAGGATTTCCTGACTTCTGCGGTGATGTGATTATCAAAGGAGAGACTACTGTACACCTGTGTCCCAAGGTCTCTTATCACACTTTCAGTGTTAAGTAGACTACCGCCTATGTGGTAGTTCATGGGTACAGAGTTTTTACCAAAAGGGATGACAATGCACTTTTTGTCATTGAGCTTGAGGCCATGGCTTTGACACCAGGCATCTGTCTCAGTGAGGCCCTTTTGTGGGATGTCCACATCATTAGGAGTTAGTCATCTGCGAACTTCATTAGCCAAAGACCTTCTGTGTTAGCCTGTACTTCAGAAAAGTAGATACCAAACAGGAGAGGACCCAGGACTGAACCCTGTGGTACTCCACTTGTCACTGGTCTGATGTCAGATTTGGAGTCTGCTACTTTCACAATGTGGGTTCTTTTAGTGAGTCAGTTGGCAACCCATCTTATGACATAGGTATTTATACCTAGTTTAGTGAGTTTATCTATAATTCCAGAGTGGGGGATGGTGTCAAAAGCCTTGGCGAGATCCAGATAGGCTGTGTGAACCACCTTACTCTCATCTACAGTTTTGGTGACCTCTTCAAAAAAGTCTATCAGGTTTAGGAGACATGAGCTGCCTTTTAAAAACCCGAACTGGGTGGGGTCCAGAGTTTGGAGATTGCCAGTGTCATTGTTTATAAGTTCCATGATGATATGTTCCATAGCCTTGCAGACCAGGCTCGTCAGGCTAATGGGGCGGTAGTTCCTGGGGTCTGTAGTGGCTTCCCCTTTGTGGAGTGGGATGACTTTTGCTGTGTGCCATTCAGTGGGCACAAAGCCTGAGGTAAGGCTATGATTGAACATGGTACTTAGGTGGGGTGCCAGTTCATTCTGTAGTTCATGTAGACCGCAGCCTGGGATGTTGTCAGGTGCCATGGATGCTGTGTTCTTGGCTTTGGAGAGTGTGGTTTTTACCTGTGCAGCCATGATTACAGGAACTTTGCATTCTTCCGGTACAGAGATGGGCCCTTTAGGGGGTAAGAGGGGGGTAAAGTTAGCGCTAAACATATCTGCCAGGATGTTGGCAATATCAGTTGGTTGTGTATATTTAGTGCCATTGTGCTGTAACTCAGAGCAGATCTGAGTGTTGCCATTGAGATTCTTGACATAGCTATAGAATGCTTTGTGGTTGTTTTAGAATCAGTGGCGATTTTGTGTTCGTAACTAGCTTTGGAGGATTTTATGAGGGATCTCAGCTTTTTACTGAGGCTGACCAGGGAGTTCCTCCAATCATGGGATTTTATTCTTTCTTGCAACAGTTTCTTTCTTCTGTTGTAGAGTTTGTTTTTGGCAGGGGACCACCAGATTGGCTTCCTTTTTTTGGAAGATAGCATCTTGGTTCTGTTAGGGATTGCACGATCCATGCACTTGTGTAAGTGCTTATATAGTGCATTTGTGTAGGATTCAGCAGTCATACCTCTATTGTCCGTCTATATGGGTGTCGTGACGTTTGCCACTTCTGTCTTAGGCAGCATGAAGTTGGCTTTGGAGAAATTTTTTATGGTGGTTTCCCTAATGGGGGGTGGGAGCGGGATGTGGATGTCTAGGGTGATTATCTTATGGTCGGATCTGACCAACGAGGAACTGATGTCTGGTGTGGAGCACCAGTTGCCCATGTTGGTAATGACCAGGTCTAGGGTATTGCTGCACCTTGGGGGTGTGTGGATAAGATGATCCAAGGTGTTGGAATTTATGAATTCCAGAAAACATTGAGCAAAAGAGTTGTTACTTGAGTAGTTTTCCCAGTTAATGGTGGGGTAGTTGAAATCATCCATTATTAGGGTGTTAGGTTGTACCCTAATATTTTCCAGTGTATCAAGAAATGAGGAGTGGGAATCCTGGGGCATGGTGGGGCATCTGTAGCAAGCTACAATTTGGATTGCGGTCTTGCCCAGAGTTAGTTTCACATGGATAATCTCGGATGCATTATGCTGAGCAAATAGCCTGGAGGTGTGAATATCCTTAATGAATATGGACACACCTCCGCCTTTAGTGTTTCGGTCCAGGTTAAGTGGCCGAAAGGTGTATTATGAATTATAGCTTGGTAATGCAAGGGTGCTCTCTGGAGCCTTGGACCAGGTCTCTGTCACTGCACAGATGTCAATGTTCTCCATTTTAAGGAGTGCCTCGAGTGAGTGCATTTTGACATTTAGACTTCTAGCATTGAGTAGCATTACCCTCAGATTTTGCTTGCTTGTACCTGTTGCAGTGATGAATTTGTCATTTGAACCTTGCCTAAAAAGGCACTAGAGGGGTAGCAAGAGCCTCAGCCAGTATCCGGAATCCCAAGGGCGACAGGTGCAGGCCATCTCTGGCAAAGCATCGTGGTCTGTCGATCATGTCATCCCAGGCAGACAGATACTGAATCCCCTTAGAATGACACCAGAAGCTTAGCCAATTGTTGAAGTCAATCATTTTATCCTTGTACTGTGGTATCAGTCTGGGTGATGGCAGGATGCTACTCAGGGCTAGGGTCATACCTGCCTGGGCTACAAGATTGGAAAACTCCTCCATCTCTCTTTTCATGTAGTCCAGGGAGGTACATCTCAGGTCATTCACATCAACATGGACAATGACAGAGTCATATTTGTATAAAATAGACTTCTCTAAAACTTGTAGTCCATATAATAAAAAGTTTATTCCAAAGGTTCACGAACAAAGGTTCTTCACAACCACAATGATGTGACAATACAACAATAATCCCAACAGTAAAAGTAAGTGCTTTCGTCTGCACGGCTGTCAGAATTTATCAAACTGTGGACTCCCATCACCATTGATCTTTTATACAATAATATCTAATTGTCATTTAAGAACACAAATATGTTAAAATAGTTACTTCACCTCAATATAAAAATACAATTATAAATACAATTGAGACAAACACTAAACAAATAGAAATATATATGACACCAGCTGTCAAATTTTAAAACAATGTACCCATGTAGGTATTTGTTTAGTATTTGTCTCAATTATATTTAGAATTGTATTTTTATATTGAGGTGAAGTAACTATTTTAATGTATCTGTGTTCTTAAATGTTAATTAGATATTATTGTATGAAAGATCAGTGGTGAAGGGAGTCCACAGTTTGATAAAGTCTGACAAGAGTGCAGACAAAAGTGCTTACTTTTACTGTTGGGATTATTGTTGTATTGTCACACCATTGTGGTTGTAAAGAACCTTTGTTCATGAACCTTTGGAATTAACTTTTTATTATATGGACTACAAGTTTTGGAGAAGTCTGTTTTATACCAAGGATTGGTTGTTTTTTGAGTTTTGGCTTCTGGTCCAGTCCTATTGCTCGAGTGTTTAGAGTCATATTTGTACTTGTTGTGGAGTGACCTGAGTGCGTGCATTATGTGGCAGATCCTGGCACCCGACAGGCAGCTGACAGTAATTTTCTCCTTGTTTAGCCTGGTGAGTGGAATATCAGCGTGAATGACTATAGAGTCACCTATGACTAGAGTGTTGGGTATGCTGTTATGCCTTATCGGCTATGGTTGAGTGGCACACTGAGTTTGTGGGCTATGTGTCTTCTGGGTTGTGTTGGGGGTGGAGGTTGCTTGTGTTTCTGCTTTGGAGGTCCCTGTTGCTTGTGCAGATTTTTATTGAGAGCCTCCGTGAATGTAGGTGTATGTTTTGTGTTTCTATGTGTGTGTTTTGGTGGTGTAAGTTTTGAGGGACAAGGTGATGAGTGTGGTGTGGTGCAAATCTTTACCTTCTCCTCTTGACTGTCTAGTCCAGTCTTGGATGAAGAGAGCTTTGCTTCCAGTTTGGCTATATAAGTGCATCTCTCACAGGTTGTAGTGTTGGGTGGTAGGAGGAGAGGGTTGTCTGTGTCCATGAGGCAATTGCTGCATTGCCCCAAGATGCCCAGATTCATCAGGTAGACAGGAGAAAACACTAGGAGCTGACCCTTAGACATGCCTGGATAGGTGTTTATTTATTAAGTACTAAAAGCTGTTTTCCTCTAGACAAGTGAGGAAAGTTGAGTGCTGTAGTAATCTGTAGCTTATTTAGTGCTTACAATGAGTTCTGAGCAAGTGCTGAGCTCAAAGAAACAGATTTGATTGCTAAAACTAAAACTGGCTAGTTCTAAGGGTAAATTCGAAGAGCAGACTTTATGGCACCCAGAATAGTTTAACCCTAGCTAAGTGGCAATGCATAAAGTGTTTTTTTTTAGATAAGCTACCTAGTGCTTACCATTCCCACTGATAAGCTAGAAGGCTTCCCTCCAACACAGAAAGGCTTGGGGTCTCAGAAACTTACAAACAGTCCTGGATACAGCAAATCTGTATCTGGACTAGACTACTTGCAGGAAAGGTAGGAAACAAGCTTAGATTTTTTTTTGTAAAGTATAAAGGGAGAAAGGAGGAGCAGGAGATAATTCAAGGTTAAGAAACTAAGTGGGTTGGCCTTCTCAAACGTTCTCCCTGTATTAGGTAGAATGAGGTAATGACATGACTGGGAGGAGTTTCCCAAATGAAATTTACAATAGGGGTGGGCATCTGCAAAGCCACCAAGTATAAGAACATGATACCAATAGGGTGGTAGAATGGGAAACAAAAATCAGAACAAACAAACCCAAGCAGATGCTTAACAATTGTAGACAATTTCCAGTTAATACCTCACACACAGTGAAACTAGCTAGAAAAGTATGCAGCAGACAATAAAAGTGCTATAAATAACTCGTAAAAATAAGCAAAAAACAGGATACTTAATGTTATATATCACAGATCAGTTTGCTCAGTGCCCTTCCTCCGATTAGCTCAGTGTGAAATGGCAGAAACACTCACAAGTTAACTTCTTAAGTAACAATGTTGAAACCTGAAACAACTTTAAAAAAATAGTTCGAAAGAACCAATGAGGTGCTTACTCCAAGCCGTAGTCCAGGTAACCCCAATCAGCCAATGACCATAAACGCTTCACTCTCACTGAAATGCTATACTGGCTTTGGCTAAACTAAGATGGCCTGAAACATGTGCTCAGACACACAGCCTCTACCAACAAACAACTAGGCCAAAAACACAAGCCTGAATATGGACAATGCTACAACTACCCACACACTACTTAGGTAGAAAAAACTGCAGAAATGTTTAAACATATAGGGAATGCTTTTAACTGCAAACAATTAAGTTATATGATACACTCCTTGGCAGGAAATCAGAATAAACAAACAAAAACAGATGCTTAACAATTGTAGACAATTTCCAGTTAATACCTCACACACAGTGAAACTAGCTAGAAAAGTATGTAGCAGACAATAAACGTATGATAAATAACTTGTAAATATAAGCAAAAAACAGGATACTTAATGTTATATATCACACATCAGTTTGCTCAGAGCCCTTCCTCTGATTAGCTCAGTGTGAAATGGCAGAAACACTCACAAGTTAACTTCTTAAGTAACATATAAAAACATATTATCTTCCTCAAATTTTCTATGTACCAAAGTACAAATTCGTTCATCAATTAATCCAGATAAATCTAAGTCCAAAAAGTTTACCTGTCTGTCCTTTTGTATCCCAGCAAATGTAAAATTAAAATGATTTGACTGAACATCCTGAATAAACTGTTGAACTTCATTTTCACCTCCATGGAAAATAAGATAATCAATGTAACAAAAATACTTTGTTACATATGATCTAACAAATGGATGGTGATATAAAAATTCCATTTCAAATTTAACCATAACTAAATTAGCATACATGGGGCAAAAGCCGCCCCATTGGCTGTTTCCACTTCCCCATTGAAGGTGAAAAATTTATTCTGAAGGCAAAAACACCAGTTCCGCAATATAATTTCATAATGGAGCGTCTCCCAAGAAATAATATAAGGTCTGAACTCCTCCTGATAAGGCCTGAACTCCTCTTGAATGTTTTATATTAGTATATAAACTTTTAACAGCAAAGCATTCCATTTGATGTCCTCGATCTTCTCTAAAAAATCCTGACTGTCCTTAATATAAGAGGGAATTTTCATGACATAGGGCATTAAAGAGGGAATTTTCATGTCATAAGACATCAAAAATTCATGTAAAAATATTTCCATATTATGTAAAAAATATTTTCTTGCTGAGGAAATAGGTTGGCCACTTAAATTATTAATTCCTTGATGTATCTTTGGGAGACAATAAAAAGTCATTCCCCGGGATTCATGAAGCTTGGCGCAAGGACGGCATTAGCCTTGCGCCTACCGTGCGGTAGAGATAGTGCAGCAGTACCACATGCATATTAATGAAGGTGTGCTGCCATAATGGCCACATGCATAGGAAACGTGTACGAGTGCAGGGGGCGTGTCCAAGCACTGCATGGAGGCGTGAACATGTCGGCTGCATACGCGCAGCCTAAAATGCTGATTAGTACAGCCTGCCTCTAATAGTAATCACTCCTGTCAGTGTCCGTGGATACTGAAATGTATGCAAAGCATACAAGACATCATTGCGAACACCACAATAAGAAGTAAACACAAAGGCACGTAGCTGAATATTGAGTCCCTGTCCCTCGAACAAAGATATTTAAAACCCCGTGCCCGTATTCCATTGTAGTATCGCTAGTTATACCAAGTAGAAGCAAAACACATCATGTTAGCGTACCACCAATTGCCAAGCCTAGTCCAATGGTTTGGGTTACCACCTGTCCCACATTGTGAGGGACAGTCCCCCTCTAGGCAGGTGTGTCCATACCAAAATCATAATAAATGTGAAATGTCCTGCGATAGTAGGGCATAATTATGTCCCATATGTTATGTAATAGACCCATACAGTACGTATGTCCATATATAAAATACCTATATGTTAAAAGAAACAGAATAAGCAAGTAAATGAAACAGAATAAGCAACTACACCGCTACAACAATAAAAGCTTATATGTAGGCATGAAACTAAAGTACTATCCTTTGTAATGACCGTGGGTATGTGTTGGCCTGTAAACTCAGATGTGTGCCATGGAAATGTCCCATCCAGATCATATGAAAAGGTGGCAACCCTACCAATGGTCATAGCATTCGCCCAATATCTGCCCATTCGCAGTCCAAGTCGTCCTTGCCAGGATGGCCCATAGATGAACGGGTATTACCTGGGTCTACCTACCATGTCATGAAAGATAAGTATTTGCGAGTACCTATGTGCGTGAAGTACAGCATGTGGATGATCTGAAATGTTAGTGTAGACCTCACAACCATATTGGTCCCAGAGATATGTAGTGTACGCAGTGTGTTCTGTTGACTGTGCCATGGGCCATCAACTAGAGAAGGGATGAATGTTGTTTGTGGAATATGGGGATGGGGGGTGATGGGTAATGTAATATTTCACCAAGGGGAGACTGGGTTGGATGCACAATAGGTGAACTGGAGGTCTACGAGGGAGTGGTGGGTGAATCAGGAAGATAACCAAAGAACAAATATACACATCCGCAATACAATCCCACAAAAGTGAACATTAAAATGTACAATACACATGTACAAAAACGTTACCAGCACATATCCACATAATGGTCTGGCCTGAACTGAGCCATCCAACCCCAACACACCTGGATACATAATTGAATACCCATCATCCCCTTCACAGCACACCACCCCCCTTCCTGAATGTCCACCAAAACCAGCCATACTCGGGCTGCTAGATAGATGCGGCCATATCTGCACATAGTGACCCCTACGCATATCTAGTAGGCAGTCTCACCCTAGGCATTCTCAGGATTGCAAACTATGTATTCCTTGCATGTATAACCCTACCTTACAGCCATAAAGCAAAGATGGTCATCGGTCCCCACAATTTTTGGATATCCCTCATGGGATATGTATCTGTTCTAAACATTAGACTTGGTGTCATGACACAATGTCCAGTCTTGTATATATCTGGACACAAGTTGTATAAGCAGTAGTTGCCACAAGACTGCTCAGCCTCCAGCCGGTCCTGCAGAACCTAAGACCCAGGATTAAACACCTGACCGTGATGCACATCTCCCCACGTGCATTATCGGGAATATATACCTTACACATTCGCATAGTGGCAGTCAGATATAGGGTACTTAAGGTGCTTTAAAGCAGACGTTAGTAGGGTTACCACCTGCCCCACCTTGCGAGGGATTAAACACCTGACTGTGATGCATGTCTCCCCACGTGCATTATCGGGAATATATACCTTACACATTTGCATAGTGACAGTCGGATATAATGTGCTTAAGGTGCTGTAAAGCAGATGTAAGTAGGGTTACCACCTGCCCCACCTTGTGAGGGTCAGTCCCTTTTTGGGTAGTTGTGTCCAGACCAAATATAATGCAATGGCAAATGTCCTGTGATTGTAGGAAATATGTCCCATATTTCATGTAACAGTTGCATAAAACAGTTATTTATGTAAAATACTCAAAGTTACAAGAAAGAGATGAAGCAAACAAACCGCTACAAGAATAAGCGCTCATTTAGGCAAATAAGTAAAGTTCTAACCTTTGTACTGACCGTGGGTATGTGTTGGCCTGTAAAATCTGATGTGTGTCCCGAAAATGCCCCGCTTTGGCCATATGAAAAGGTGGCAACCCGAGACGTAAGTGGGTATGCAAGCGTGTATGTGCGACGGTACGTGGCGGTGATTCAATGGTATGGGAAATGTAAATGAGCATGTAGGTGTATATGCATGTGTATGTACAGATCGATATATATATATATATATATATATATATATATATATATATATATATATATATATATATATATACACACACACACACACACACACACACACACACACATATATATATATATATATATATTTATATATGTAGATATGAAGAATGAACATGGTCACAATACAGGAAATCCCATAATAGTTAGTGCTGTTATATATCAGGATGGCCATAGGTGAGCACACCTCTGCATCCCCAACCACAGGTAGGACACTAAAAGTGGAATGAACGATCTCCCCTTGCTAAGTCTGACTTTCAGCTAGGTACAGGGCAGTCCCAATCCACAGTCAGACAAGCCTAAACCCGAAAGACCATATGAACACCCTGGCAATCGACAGTCAACATGCGGCACGAGTCCAGAGCAGTAGGGAATAGGGAATGGTGCATGTGTAGTAGTGTGTTTTTCCCAACAGGTAAATGGATGCCTGCTGTGTAAGTGAAGTGATGAGGCGTGTGTTCGGGTAACTATGCACCATGGGTATACATATAAATGAGGGAGAACACCAATAGTGTAGTGGTTAGAGCATCCGCCTAATGAAAAGGCATTCAGGGTTCAAGGTTGACAATAGCACATATCATTTTCCTTGTGGAATGAATGTTGCTCTGCTGTAAAGCCGACATTTAAACATGTAAAGGTGAACGTGTGTATCGCATGGGACTATTAACCAGATCCTTTCAATTAAAG